>NW_020524710.1:2500-27755 GCF_003368295.1 Carassius auratus
TTAGGTTAACAAGACTGACATCATTTATTAATTCAAAATAACACCACATATTCACCAAAATCTAGGGCAGTATTGCACTGCATGCAGAGACCCAGAGTTCATTGTGAAAAGTGGTGGACAATGGAAGGGAAACGCTGGTTATACATTTTATTAATGTAATATAATAAAAAATAATCAAGAAAATGTATTTGTCAATAACTTTTGATAATTTTTTGATCATTAAGTTGAAATTAATTAATACATTCATTTATAAATGTATAGTATTATGTATAATTTATATTTATAAGTATTTTTTATTGATTATATCCGGAAAGAAAACAAACTAACACATCAGTGAAGGACAGTTATATTTTGAAATAAAGCAATGTATTTAAAAAGTTGCCAGCCTAATAAATTTGTGTGGTATTTAACCTTCAAAATCCTAATTTGCATTTGGCATGTGTTAACTTTGGACTGAGCCATCTAGTGTGAGAGGTAACCAAGGCCTTGCGTCGACATGCTAAGATATTTCACTTTTTATGAGCACAAATGCTGTAATTTTACCTACATCACATTTCCCTGTCGCACCCATTTTGGGGGCCAGTGGACGTGCCACTGAGAAAAAAAGCCCCTATAGTCTTTGAAGTTTCAGGGCTTAAGAAAGGCAAGAGACCACAGTTTCAAAAGATGTGGCGGCCCGGAGGCCCGGTTCAAAAGAAAAACAATTACTTTGAGCGCAAGGGGAAAGTGATGCTCCTGTCTTGGCTTCCTGTGGCCTGAGTGGCGGCTGGGCATTAGGGGGGCTTGAGGGGGCGATTTGAGGAGGTGGCGGGTTTGATGGATGGGCTAGAGCGAAAGTCTATTCACATGGAGATGTTGCATCATAAATATTTACACAAGGCTGCCGTTTCCATGTAGCCTCTTCTTGTTTTGACACACTAGAAAAAAATTCAAAAGCCAAAAAAAAACTAAGAACTGATGGCTTTTTTGTTATCACAGTTTGGACTGATATACCAAAGGAAAACGAGAAAATTAAGCTGACAATGTAACGTGTTAACCCAGCAGATACATGTTCTCTTCAGCAATATAAAAGAGGGTTTAATATATCAATGTCTGTAATTACTCAAATAAGAGAGAATAGTCTCCGCAATCAGTCTTTGCACTACATTTGACCCAAGCGATCTCTGAAAACAGCCCAGTTCGGCGGTCTAGCAAGAGGGAGCCTGCTTTCTGTTGTCTTAAAAACAGCTCATCCAATTCTTCACAGCAAGTGCAATTAAAAGCCTTCCAGCTCCCCGCAGAAGGCCTGAACCAACAAAAACAAATTTGGCAGTTTAATTTTCTTCCCACTGTTTGAGAGGGAATCCATTCTGGGAGGCTTCTGCGCTGCACCCGCCTGGTCTCTGGGAGCTTTTAGGGAAGGGAAAAGGCATGCAAGGCCCCATGTTGGAGCCAGTTTGGCTGATTAGCCGAATTAAATATATCAAAACCCAATTAAGCTAACTATACTCCAGCCATTCAGGTTGCAATGAGGAGAGAATTGGGTCATGATGCTGGGGCTGCCTGGCTTGGCACACTGTCCTATGTCTGAACGCGAAGAGGGACTCCTAAAGCATCTGGCTTATTAGACCGAGACGCAGAAAAACATTGCTTTGACATGGGTTTGACGATATATACAATGCAATGGTAGTAACGTGTCAGTCGGTAGAGATTGTGCGGTTTAATTCTATTGCATGATATTCAACCAATGCTTTGTTCAGACTATTACAGGATTCTGCCGCTTCCAAACGTGGCTCATCTAGTGATTTTTATAATAATTTGTGGTAATGAGTGTCAATTATATGATATGAACCTGTTTTTAAGCTGAAGCCAGATTTAAGATTCATTTGAATAATTTCATTCCATTTTAATATAGGTTTGCGTCCAACAAGAAAAAAGTTGTATTTTTACTACGTATATACATAGATAGATTATTAAATGTTGGGGGAAAAAATAGTTAAATAATACAAATTGTGACATAAATCCTTCTCATGACTTTTATCATCCACCCCGATAGTAAAACCAAACACTGTTATCTTACAAGAAAAAAAAAAAAAGAGTTTTAAAAAGGCTCTAAGGAACAATGTTCGAATCGGAGAACATCTCATCCACATATCTCCTGACACAAAGAGCATGATCTGTGTTGTTCTCTCTCCATTCCCTGCCCAGCCATGCATGACTGCCGATGGCTGCCGAGACATTGTTTAGACACAGTTTGCCCGTGATTGATGCAGCAAGTGTGTATTTTGCCCTGTGCTGAAAGACACTGGCAGGACAAAGGAGTGTTGGTTTCTCTGAGCTGCGTATCATGGTCAGGCCAGCACCCCCTGGACATGTGGATGACCCTGAGACTGACATGAGACAACGCACAACATCACTCCTCTCCGCTGAGATCGCTGCTGACTCAGAAGCCACAGGCAAAGCCACGGAAAAGAGTGTCATTCATCCCAGATAGCAAATCTTTACGCTCCTAACTTTGTCCGTAAACTACCATGAGATGTATTAATCATTTGTGGCATCTTATTCTTATCGAGATGGCAGCTGTCAACTGCTAAATATGATGATAATGGAAAACTGTGTGCTAAACTACATGCACTTTTAACAAACAATGCAACCTCGGTGTGACAATGAAAAAGTTTGCAATATATTACAGTATCGCCTTGAAACCTAAAAAAGGGAAATTAACATTTTGCCAACATGTAATTACACACTGTATGACTTTATTTTGTGAAAGGAGAAGTGATGAAGAATGTACTGCCTGTGGATATGACTGGCAAGCTTTCACGTTTCAAGAAAGGATGCAAAGAACGATATAAATATATTGAAAGTTTCATAAAAGTAGTCAACATGATTCTTAGACTATTATATATATATATATATATATAATAGTATAATAGTATATATATATATATATATATATATATATATATATATATATATATATATATATATATATATATATATATATATATATATATATATATATATATATATATATATATATTCTCATCCAGTTTATATACTGTTCAAAAATTGGGGTTATTCATTTATTTATTTATAAATCACTTCTTTTATTTAGCCAGGATACCCTAAATTGATCAAAAGTGAAAGTAAATGTATTTCAGCATTTATAATGTTCTGTTTTTATGATGAAATAAATGCAGCTTGGGTGAGCATAACATACTTCTTACAAAAACATTTTAAAAATCCAACCCCAAACTTTTGAACAGTAGTGCATGGTCTTATATTCATCAAATACTTTTATTGTGATTGTCCAAGATACGTTTGACTTTATTTATACAGCAAAGATTTATTTTTGAAAATTCTCCTTTATTGTCAAACAGGAGGCACAAAAAGATTTACATATGTAATTCTACAATTGTAATCATTGCACAAGGCATTGGGTGGGGTGGGATTGGGGGGGTGTCATGTTCAGTCAACACAACTGAACATTAACCATCGGTCAATGTGCATGCTTTCCCTACCTTTCTCTTTCACTGGCATATAAAGTCATCCACTCACAGATTTACTTCATCTGAAAAAAAAGGGAAAAAAAAAACAGTTTAGAGTAAATAAAATCCAAACATCCATTTATCAGGCATTACATAAAACACTCCATTAATACCTTCATTTGGACACTGAGCGTATACTGGCCAAGAGTCTAAATGTGAAGATATGTCTGCCCCCTTAGCATTCTGGGTGCAGAAACTCAGTACTGACTGAACAAAAGGCTCTCAAATGTGATAGTTAAAAACATAGTTAAAAACCAATTGTCTGTCATAAAAATAGGATTAGCTTTTAGATAAACCCCCGCCCACTCTTCCTAATTATGTCAACATAAACAATAAATCTGCCCTCGTTGTCATGGGGTCTTTAAGTTTAGCCAATCATGTGATGAAAACAAAATAGACACACACACATGCACACACACACACACACACACACACACACACACACACAGGAAAACAAACACCCAAAAGAGAGAGTGTGGCAACTGGCAAAGTTTTCTAACCTTGAGAACACAAGCAACCTAAAAAGTAATAATAATTCTAACCTGATCTCCCTACTTATTTTATATCTCCCCTCAGCAACCTAACTTCTATTCGGCAACAGTGCAGTTATTAATTCATGAGGCACTAATTAGTTCTTTGTTTAATTTTGTGTTAAACAGACTGACCGGAATGATAACGACTCGCGCTGTAGCGCTCTGGTCCCACGCCGCCCCTGTTCGCTACGACAAGGGAGCATCGTGCGACTAGCATGATGAACCCAATTCCCTTCTAAGTTGCACTTCATTAAGTCAAAATGTGACAAGGAGCTTAGAGGAGGAACTGGCAGATCTGATCGTACATAACAATGCAGGCCCCGCAAGTTTTGGGATGAGGGGGAGCCGTGCATTCCAGCATCCATGTTGCAAATTTTCTATTTTTAACCCGTAGGGGCTGCCTTTCATTTTTCCTTTAATTGTTTTTGTTGGGAGCTGCAGTGTCCTCTCTTTAAATTGGCGTTATCAACTCTCTATATCAAACCCCTGTGCAACATCGCCGTCGCAGAGTAAACAACAGGCTTGCCCTTTTGCATGAAGTGGCGCAGGCGGTAAATAGGTGACTTTAATAACACGTTTGGTGCAGCGCACACGGCATGACAGGGTGTACCTTATAAAACACAGAAAAGAAAATGTTGCATTTTATGCCTTTGAATCTCGAGAAACCTGCTAAGAAGGAAAGAGAACAAAAGCCGGCATGAAACTGGGTGGAATGTGACAGTTTTCGAACCTCCCCATATTTCACATTCTTCACCAATGCGATGAAAACACAAACATAATAGGCTAATCAAGTGCATGTTTGAGAGCGTTTGCCAAGATTTTTTCTTTTCTTTCACACATAAGAAAGAGTGGTATTCCTCATTCTTGCAAGTATAAGAGACACACCTATGTCCCATCCAGGTGCAGTTACGTAACGTGTGATATAATACATGTTTGATCTTTTCATTTTGCCCAATTCTGTGTCTTATATCATTCTGGGTAAGTTCAAAAATAAAAACATTCTCATCTTCATCTTAATTCATCTTACAAAACAATTATCACATGTTTTAGCATTTAACTAAATATTAAAATAGTAAATCTATACAGACATTATTTCTTTCTCACCAGCAATTTTTTGAAACAGGCTTGTCACAATGCATTCTGGGATTGCCTTCTCTACAAATAATACTGCCTTAGAACTTGGCTAAAACAAGGCAGCATAATTAAGTTACCTACCCTTCACAACTCCTCAAAATGCTGCCTCCGTAGGCAGCTAGCTAGGTTTTGGACAAGATGAGATGAGATATTTTAACTCTCAAGGGTACCCCCACTGGTTAAAGATACAATAAAAAAACAGACTTGTAATTACACCGTATAATAGGCAAGATTGGCATTTTCAAAATCATTTTCATGTGGCTGGAAATGACATTGCTCTGACTATTCTGTATTCACTGATGCAGATAAATAAACAAGGCATGAAGAAAGAGAGAGAGAGAAAGCGAGCTCGGGAGGGAGAGAGAGGGGAAAACATGAAGAAAAAACGCAGAGTACAATGGCAAGCAGGTCAGTAATTAGAAAGTCTGTTTGCACAGTAATAATTTTAATATATTCATCAGGAAACAGGGCATGATTCGCATGATAAAACACCATCAAGGAAGATATCCCAGCACCCCTTAACCTTTACCGAAGACTGACAGCAGATTGCAGAGGATCTCAAAGACGAACTAGCTTGCCAATTATTGACATACGACTGGGCTTGGAAATTATGCAGTGGACAGTTGACATGAAAACATGACATTTAGATGCTAGCTTTCTCTCGCCGTCACAGTCACCCACAGTGGGTTAGTCGTATTAGTTAAGTGACTCAATCAAGAGTGCACTGTACTTTTTAACAAACCCACACAGAAGCCACGACACCTGTTAAACCAACAGAAAGTGATGAGCGCCGCGCTTCTCTCAGCACTAGAAACACAAAAACGGTCATGTACATGACATGAAGCGTTGAAGAGTAACCTTGTTTGTTATTGCGGCTGGTGATGATGCTATGGAAATTATTGCAAATTGTTTAAAGTAGCCCTGACACGCACACTCACCAAAAAACTTGACCTTGTCATTTCACATTGAAAATGGATCTCGATGTAAGATCGTGCTCAGATCAAATCAGGCATAAAATATACTTCTAAGCACACAAACCAAGAGAGCAAGTTCTGTAAATCTGATGCTCACCCCTTGAAGAAAACAACCATTAAAGATTTGTTTTCTTCCGCAGAACTTGATTTTCTTTAAACCCCAGAATCTGTGTGCACGACAAAACTCTTACATGACAGCTTCCTATCCTCAAAGCGGAGTTAGCTGTTCCCAGAGAATCCACAGAGGACCTGTAGGTTTAATAATTAAAAACAGGAACATACACATTCAAAGTAGCATACAAAACAGCTTGAGATAACAATCCTCTGTCCTCTTAGTTGTAATTTATGGCTGATCCATTGTTTCCATTTCCTGGCTGTGTTTGTAACTTATAAAATTAGAAACTCGGGAACCCTTTCTGGTGGATGCAGACTCGGCCCAAATAAAAGCTAATCGCTAATTACATGATTCAGATGACATACTTTGGGAGCCATTAAAGTGAGCAGCCTTTCCTCCCTGGCTCAGGCCTTTTCATTCTTTACGTACTCCCCTCTGAGCCACTATTCAACGGCTGTGGCACAATGAAAAATCGAACATTTACTTAATAGCGCTGCTTATGCGGAGCTGACAGAGGCGAGAAGGCCCCCCTTTTTGCTGTCACTTCTCAGTGCTATTCTCCGTTGCCTGCTGGAGAGAAGGACACTGAGCCGAGGGGCAGCTACCTCTGCACCCCACCCTGCCCTAATATTTGTCGTCCATCTCTTTGAAATCCGGCGCTCACGTGGGAGTGAAGAATGGTGAGTGATGTGCAACAAGTGCCGGCACCATGGAAACCACTATTTTCCTCTCAAAATATTCTTTTCGGGCCCTTTTGAGGAGCTGTCACTGAGCAAAGCGAGCATCACACGACCCCGGGCCCGGCCGTGACAAAGCCTATTTTCTGCCTTGTACTTGATTGATTAAAGAACTTTTTAGCAAAACCATGTAACGAGACAAAAAAAGTGACACATGGAAGAAAGGGCCGGGGGTGAGCTTCTATCACACTGCTTCCCCGGTAATATGAAAAAAAGAAAAGCGGGTCGGGAGGGGGAGTCGAGGTCAGTGAGAGCATGAAAGGCGACCACAATTGCGATTAAGACGATCAGGAGAATAGGCAAAGACGTTTGGGAAGTGACCGACATGGAATCAAAACTGACCCCCATTTACTTTTAAACACATGTTCCTGGCCCTTACTGTTTAATGTTTAATACATATTGTATTTTATTTCAGCTAGTTTGTGAGGAAACATTTCTCATTTTCATTTAGTTTACCTTGATGCACAAAAATAACAAACTAAAACTGAAACCAAATTAATGAAAACCATACAGACATATTTAAAAATGACAAAAACAACAAAAATACTAAAAACATTAAAAACGATATAATAATCACAATGATACTAGAGTAACACTGGCATTTACTGTATATCTTTATCTATTTTTTATAATACTAGATAAATTGTGTCTGTGCAAATAAATAAAAAAGTATATACTTTTATAAAAAAAATTACATGATAGATAAGTGCGTAAATAAAAAATTTAATGAATTAATTCAATCAGAAATCACAGGCCAGTCACAATCAGAATGGCCACACAGATGGTGCAGTTCCCCCACATACCAGCAGGGGCTGACGAACTAAATCACAAACAAATCCATCCTGATACGATGAAATTAATTCCCAATGGATAAGATATCCTGTTACACTCAAAATGCGTAAGAGGGAAAATGGGTAGTGAACTGCATTTCATGTTGACTGTAATATGATTTTTAATCTCGCCGTGAGCAATTTGTTATACTTACGCCTCAAGAGTTCATACATCACCCCGTTACGGAACTTTTTTTCATTTCCACTGAGAACCTCCCTGGCACATTTGATTAGCTATGTTACCATTAGTACACTCTGATTCATGATCTCTGCTTCACCGCTATCAATGCTAGCGCATAATCTCCACTAATTCCCAGTCTTGGTTAGAAAAATGCTTTTTGCATTAACTTTCATCTACACATCTGTATAACCTGCTCCTGTGACTCGAGTAAAGCAAGAGATCAATATGCTACACAGAGCACTTTTCATGTATCTTTTTGGCCTAGGTGACAGGCCATTTAATATGAAGTGAGGCAGATCCAACAGGCCAGATCTGAGCCCGAGTCAGGCAGCAACATTTATCCATCTCCAGAAACAAGTCAATACAACCAGTTCATCAGCACCCGATGGCTTTCATCCGCTCACACATTTATTTTGTGTATCATTATGGTTTGAAAAACAACAAAAGGTGGGGGAAAAATGAAAATGTTTACGCTGAAAAGGACTCAGATTGTAAATGGTCTTTATTAGCCGGTGTGAAACAGACATGCACATGTAATGTTTCATCCCAGCGGCCTTTATTCGGATGATAAAGGGGATATTTACCAAGCGTGTGGGAGGAGGTGTGCTTTGGCTTCATGAGTCTTGGCAGGAGAAAATTAGTATTCCAGATCTGGCCAATCTGGGCTCAAAAAAGAGCCTAAGCAAATCCCCACGGTGGAGGTGTCAGGCGCAAAATGACAAAAATCTGCTCCTTGACAGGGAGTCATTTATATTTTAGCTCCGTTCCATTATCTTAACGAATCCATCATCAGCCAATGCAATATTAACAGCAGAAAATCAACTCATTAGATCCAGGGGGATTTAATCAAGATTGCAATCATGTATGCGGTTCCTGGAGAGTTTGATTTTTTTTCTTTTTGGTCCTTTCCACATAATTGGCGCATCTCAGATTTTAATAAATTATTCTCTGTCTCAGACTGATGCCATTTTTCCCTCCCTCTCACGCCAGGCTCACTCCGGCTCTGACTATAATATTTACAATAAACATTATTATGTCATGGGCACACTGTTTAAATGGCCTTTAGCTAACTCTGAGAGGTAATTGGCTTTTCCATTTCTCCCTCGTTTTCTTCTTAATTGCCAGATGATATTGCTAACTGTCTACCAAGGAAAGAAGAAAAGCGTTTTAGTGGGGCTGTAGTCTTTTGCCTTTGAAACTCTTCTGCTTAAGATAGTCAGCAACTCCTTGAATTGTTAATAGAAACAAATATTAGAATGTCAGGTCACAGTGTTAAAAACCAACACCAGAAAAGCTAAAGATGGAGTGAGATATATATATTTTTTATGTCTATGATTTATGTCTATGATTCACTATGTCTATGTTTCTTCAGACTTAATACTGACAACTATCAGATGCGGCATCAAAAAAGGTGTCCATTTACATACTGTATGACACTAAAGAAATATCCTATTCACATATGTATATATAAAAAAAAAAAACTATTATCTCTTCCATGGCAATGTTGTATTGCAATGAATATTAACCATCCTGCAATATCTAAAATTATATTTTCCCAATTATAGAAATAAGTAACAAGAAAAAAGTAATTCTATATATATATAAACTGTATGTATATATATGTCCAGTTATCAACTTGAATGTTTATTTACATGAAAAAAAAAAGCCATATGAAATAATAATAAGAAACAACCATTGTTCACTTCTACTTACTGTATTATATGAAACAGGACACCATAGCATAAGATTATTTTCTGATTATATTCACTGAGAATATATTATTTGATCTGAAGTGGCATTTCATTTAATAAATGATCAAAACAAACAGTATAGTCAAACCCAGATCAAATAGGAGTCCTGAAACATGCCTGGGCCTGGCCTGTTGCCACAGCTTCACACAGCTAACAAACACAAATATGGAAGCATTCACATAAACACAGTCAGAGGAAGGAAATACATGGATCATTCAACCAGAACATCATATCAAGTTCATCCCAAAGACTTCAACAAGATCTGCTTCTGAACGTGGTAAATATCTGAAAACTCAAAATGAATTCAGTCAAATTGTTTCCCATAGCCCCTCTCTCCACGTCCCGCCAGCAGCGCTATATTGCCCGGATTAACACACAACATGTCCTACAAGATCCAAAAGTATAAAAACTGCGGAAGAGCCTTCTAATCTGCCAATGGAACAAAGCCTTTTTGTACAAGCCTTGCCCTGACCTTGTCACTAGCAGTTAAACTCAGTCTGTTCTGCAATATAAAGCCCTGGCCATCTCTCCACACCTCCTCCTGCTTCATGTGGCCGCCCTCTGCCTGTAGAGAGCAGCACAGAAAGCCCGGCTAATCCGTGTATCAGTCTGAGATGGTCAGCGCTAAATCCTTCTCTTCAGTAAACCAATCTTGGTGTTTTTTATCTAGATTTATTCGATTATAAAACCTTCCTATCTCTGCCTGAGTCAGTGCGACACATACTAATCCTAATCGGAATAGACAAGTATTAGCCCAGTTCAAGGGGAGCTAAACAGCGACGGCACTCAGCTTGCTGTGATAAGAGCCAATAACACCTCAAGTGTTTTTTGTTTTACATATCTATTTTTAAATAAAGCATTCCAGTATCAATTAAAATATTGTAGTAACTCACCATTTTTTTTAAATGTATGAATAATAAATAAAAAAAGTTTGCTACCTAATGTGTTTTAAGGATGTACAGTAAATAAATGATCTCTATATGCATTAAAAAAACGGCTACATGATTATATCACATGTACATCTTGTAAATCATTTTTTTTATCAATGATGCTGATATTTGTTTATAAGGCCTTATGCATTTCAATAAATTTGCTAAAATCCTAATATCTAATAAGCAGAGTTGCCCTATAAAGTGATCAGGGATAAATGCCTCCCTGCTTGCCAGAGTTAAAAATAAAGTCTAATTCTAAGATAGATCTTTTTCAGGCTGTTTAGTTGTTTGCATGTCTGCACACACTGCAACACGCAGGAAAAACTAGGGAAAAAGGAAAATGCCAGTTTAATTTATCTAGATTGTGCCTTTTAGGGTGAATTTAATCTCATCTTGCCACACTTTGTGATAATGAAGCACATATTTTCAGAAGCTGCATTAGTTAATGTGAGCCGGCAGTGAGTAAGACCTACTGGAATGGGTTCATATGACTTATGAGGACAGGACTGACCGGATCCAGAGGTGTCTTTCTCCACCAATGTTGCTGTCAGTGCTTTCAGGGTCAAAAGTGTGGGTTCCAACAGCATGTTGAAATACTACTGAAAAGAATCTTCACACTCATGTAAACTAAATCAATTGTAAGTCTGTTTTCTTAAGGAGTTCCGGGGCTGAGGCTGTCTCTGTAGACTGTGACTATGTTCGGAACGTAATTGAATATACATATAAAAATATATAATTAAATTGCAAAAAAAAAAAAAAAAATACAAATACACATGATTATAAAACAGTATCCTATTCCAAACATAGCCAGAGTTCCCAATGCCCTTGTCTGAGAGAGAGACACACATATGCATTCTGCACTTCAGCGCGCAGTAACAGATTTGTGTGTCCATGTCTGTTTGTGTGTGAGAACAACAGCCTCCAACACACTGCAGCCTGACCGCGTGTAGCCACTGGCTGACAGGAAGAGGTGAGAGAGATCTGACTCCCTGTATATGTTAGCTTGGTCCTGAGAGTGAGAGCCTACTCTTGGGTCCTCCCCTCTGGGCAGGAATGGGACCCTACATATCACTTCCCATTCCCCATTCACATCACTCCTGCTGAGAGGGAAACTAAACAAAGCTGGTCTGCAGATATCTGAGCTTTATGAACTGGATCTAGTTTGATGGTTTTAGAATAGTTTTATTCCCATACCATCTTGGCCAGTTTGTGACATCAACTAGACCAGTTTAAACCAGCTAAGTAACAAAAAAAACTTATACCGTTGTATCTTTGTTCACATAGCAAGGGTTTGGGATTGACAACGGTGTTTACTAACAGGTGTGACCCATAAATTGTTCATACAATAGAAAAAATAACAAAGTCAAGCTCATTAACTAAGTAAACTAAATTATAACTCAAGCAAATATCAAAGATATCTGAACTGACACAACCCTTTTTAACAAACTTGCCCCAAAAGTGACGCAAGTTCGTTCATCCTGATGAATCGCTGTTGGATTGACAAAGCATGTAATGTGTTTTTCTCAGTAGTATTTTATATAATAAAATAATTAACATATATATATATATATATATATATATATATATATATATATATATATATATATATAGTTATGGCCAATTAGTGGATACGTGGAAAAATACTGTGACATGTCATTAAAAAGTCACTGTAAAGACACCTATCAATCACTAAAATTATTATTAGTAGTAGTAGTATTTAAAGAATCATTATTGGAACTGTGAAAAAAAAAAGAATTGTTAATTTCTTTACAATTCCAATCCCGAGTTCTAATTCCAGAGAGTGTGGAATGGAATGCATTTGTCACTCTTTTTTAAAACCAAATAGCATGTGAACAGAAGCGTATTTAGATCTCCTAACAGTGTATGTGTGAACAACCATAAGGGTCTTTTCATAGTACCAGAAATATTTGTGGAACTACCCACTTTTTGGGGTTTACACACCACCAGAACAGGGCACGATTTTCTAGAACGCTGTGTAAACATACTGTAAACATTGTGTCAACTTATTTCGCAAGTATGAATAACAGCGATAGATGGACGGACACTGAAGTGCAGGCACTTGTAGCAAATGTAGTACTGAAAGTTGTCGTTTGAGATTCTTAGTGGGGAAGTCGTGGCCTAGTGGTTAGAGAGTTTGACTCCTAACCTTAAATTGTGGGTTTGAGTCTCGGGCTGATACCATGACTGAGGTGCCTTTGAGCAAGGCACTGAACCTCCAACTGCTTCCCGGCTGCCGTAGCATTAATGGCTGCCCACTGCTCCAGGTGTGTGTGTGTTCACTCCTGTGTGTGTGCACTTTGGATGGGTTAAATGCAGAACACTTAAGTATGGGTCACCATACTTGGGTGTATGTCATGTCACTTTCACTTAGTCCTCATTTCCGTTCTTTCAGTCACTTTACATATCACTTTCAGTCACTTTACATATATGTCGCTCAAATGACATCACTGTCGACTGGCTTACGTCACTTCCAGTGTGAGTGTGAATGCAACCCTGTAATTGGTACTGGGAAATAGTTTGCACAAAATCGGCCCAGTATTTTAGTACTGTACATTAGTTCTGGAACTAAAGCAGTGCAAAAGGCCCTATAGACTGTTTATTTCCAAATCAGGACCTAGTCAGCTTTGTGAGAAAATCCATGTCTGTCCCGACAGCACTTCTGTCTCTTTTATGTAAGTGGGAGATATTTCAACCGGCTATCGGTTTACCTTATACGTGCTGGTATATGCAGGAAAAGTGCCCATGTAGGGTCAGTGACTCTATTTCGAACGTCCCTCTGAATCAACACTGCCTGTCTAGGGCCAATTGTTTTGCTCTGTACCCTCTGTTTCTCTCTCTCTGAATGGAAAATATGGCATGCTCTTCTGAGTGGAATGAAGTGCTGAGTTGCATGTCTGAGGAGGCTTGATAAAATGCCCACAAGTAACACAACCCTTGGTGGCACTTTGAGAATCAGCAGCAGTTGACGTTGGTAAGAGATTTGGCTGAGCAGATGCATATTTCTAACGCTCAGTCATATCTACAGACAACAAAAATCAATCCAGTAGCAGAAAGCCATCAGTTTAGTTAACCGTGGAAAGGTTAAGCACTAAAACATCAACAAAAAGCTTCAAGCGTTTATTCAAGATGGCCGCCACATAGCTCACATTATAGCTCACATTATGTCTCTCATAGCCAGATTTTTAGAGGTGGATTTTTTTCTTATTAAATGTTATTCCACTCAAAATCACCCACTTAGACAGGAAGAGATTATATGGCATACAAAGTGACCAGCCAGTGTACATTTTGTTTTTACATGAGATAAGGGTTATTCAGAAAGTTTTTTTATTATTATTATTTATTTTATTTATTTCATTTATTGAAAGAAAATAATGATTTTATTTAAGCAAGGATGGATTATATGTATGTGTGTGACAGTAAAGACTCTATGATTACAAATCAGCATATTATGATTACTAAAGCATCATGTGACACTGAAGACTGGGTTAATGGCTGCTGAAAATTCAGCTTTGCTATAAAAAAAAAAAAAAACACACATTTTAAAATATATTAAAACTGAAATTTTACTTAGATTTTATTTGTGAAAATATGATTTTATTGGCAGAAATAAATCTCACCCTTAGTTAACTTATTAGTGCCTCAAAAGAAAACACTGAGCATCTTATAAAGCCGCCAATCTAGCAAACATCAGCAAATCCAGTGATTAGCTCTTCCTCAGAAGTGCTCACTGTGTCAATCTGCTACTTTGTAAACACACCTGGAAGTCGCACAGAAGCCAGCCAATCAGATTAAACTAGCGATTTTCAGATATAGTCTTGTCAGTTTGTGTGCAATATGGACCGTGAACGGATTGCCAGTGTACAGTCTGAATCAGGATGGTTTCTCCACAGAAGTGTTCCTCTCATGCACAACGACTGAAATCAACAGTATCCACCAGAACGAAACATTGAGAGGCGACTTCTCTAGAAAACAGTAGCGTTATTATCTCCAGCGAGCAGATGGGGAGGCAAACAGCTGTTTAAATGCGAGGGAGACCTGAGAAGGTTAAAAGGAGTCAATGGAGGCTAAGGAGACAGAAGGTCTAGCAATGACAAAAAGAGTGGCCAGGGACTGCAGATCAGGACTTCTGGAAACCACATCAAACAGGCTATGGAGAACAGCCAAGATGAACACACATCAACTTGTTGTGGAGCGATAGATGGAGAGAGAAGGAGGAGATGGAGAGGCAGCAGGCAGTAGTTAGGGGAAACACAAACGACCAATGCTTCACTGGCCCAATCAATCTGGCGCACCAATCAATCGTTCAGCAGCCATACACTCCAGCCTATCAGAGGCTGGCCACTCACTCAGATGAGCACCTGACTAATACCCGGTACAATGTCACTTCTATATTTGTATCCCACTACTCTGCTCTCTGGGTTCCAATCTTTTCCACTTTCTTGCAAATTTATCACTAGACTGAAGGGCCGTTGCCAGATCCTAAGTGCTTCACCCCTTTAAATGAAACCGTGGCATTTCAGATAAAGCCCCTAAATTCCTAATCTCAGCGGTCTGAGGAGTCTTTAAAGGCAGTGTGTCACTTTTCCTAAAACAGAGGCCGTGACGCACATGACACCCCCCTGCCTTCCTTTCCTTCATTTAGAAGAGAAAATCTTGACAAAAATAGAACAAAATTCAAGTAAGGTGCACTGCGAAGTAGACAGCTAAGTGCGACCAAGAGAGAGCTTGTCTGAGGGCCAACAAAATACCCAACATCTTGGCAAACAGACTGGACAAATGGTTTTGGGCTCCAAGTTTGCTTTTCCTTTTGGCCACCAAAATACAATATATTAAATTACGACCTGTTTGTTCTCTCCAAAGGAAAAGTGTAGCGTCCAACGATTGCTCTTTCTTAGCTCTTTCAAGAGACATAATGCAGATCTTAGTCTTTCTCCCAAAATAGAATTAAATGAGACAACTGACATACAGTAATATTAGTTCAGATAATCCTCTCAAAGGTATCTGATGAGAAATATTTGAGTTGATATCTCTTGACTTTTTTTTTTTTAATCGCAGACTTTGATATCTCAGCAAATCTGAGCACAGTTTGTGACATTGTTGAGATTTTATCTGAAAGTCTAACGGAGGTACAACAAGAGACTACAGCAAGATACAAATCTGTGAAATCTGTCTAATAGAAACCATTGAGATATTAAAGATCTAATTTGTTATTTTTATTTCATGCGTGTTTAAACATTAAGCTAAAAAGTTATCTTTCAAACTTCTCTCTTAGAAACAACTGCTTCTGTTTTCAGTCCATCTCATATCCAGGCTTCTAGCACACAGTGTAACAGCCATAAGCAGATGTTACTCTGTTCCTGCTACAAGTCCACAGTAACACCAGTGTGTCGATATATTTCTGATTAACTTGCTTTCTGCTGGAGATTTGTTACCTAATATGGAACCCAAAGCATTTGGAGATCTTTTGACTATGTGTGATAATGTGCTCTCTTCATCTCTGTCTTTCTTTCTCTCTGCCCCCTACAGATCCCAGTATATATATAGAGGTAGCAAATATTTGAATATATATTATATTATATTATATTATATTATATTATATTATATTATATTATATTATATTACATTATATTATATTATATTATATTATATTATATTATATTATATTATATTATATTATATATTATGTTTTTTTTCTAAGCGTTATGCAAAATGTATGCATATTAAACATTTTGTGTAATTTTGCTTTTCAAGTAACTATCATTTTAACGATGTCTAGATGATTCTTATGGAAAATGACTTTTTTTGCCATTTTAATAATCTTGCAAACAACAAATGCTTCCCTCCCAATTAATTTCAATGTCAAGAGGTTTACAGTGGTTTTACTCATCAAGGGTTAAATTTTAATGCCCTTTTTTTAGTTTCTAATCTCATTTTGATACGATGTGACTTCCTTAACCCACCCAGTCCATTGTTTTTCCCCTTTTTCATGAATGAGGTCGAAACCGACTGTTCCTTTTTAGAAGGTCAAAAAAACATAATAGGAGAAAAGCACTCTGGACCAGAGGTAGTCCCACGCAGCACTAACCAGAGAAACAAATTAACCCCTTAAATGGGTCCGAGCACTTGATATGCAACAAATCTCCACGCTGTGAAGAACTGCATGGCTGCATGCTCTTATAGCACTGTCTGTGTTTAGCGTCAGCCTCTGGTGTTTATTTATCACTGCTGTTATCTATTCTAGAGGACTACCTGATTATTTAGACAAGTCGCTGGAGTATTTTCAGGGCCAGAGGAGTGAGATCTCTAGTGCACAGCTCTAAACAGGCAGTTTGCTTAATGCTTGACCTTTCACCTCTCAGGGGTAATAATACCTCTATATCTTGCCTCACACACACACATATAGCTGCAAAGCATGAACAACTATCCAGATGACTTCTGACGAGGATTACTTGTTATTATATACACACATACTCACACGTGGTGCTGACAAGGGATCTTTCAGCTAAGCCAACACTTCACATACATATACTACCAATTAATTTTTGAAAGATGCTCACAAAAGCTGCATTTACAGTAATTCATAAAAAATGCAGTAATTTAAGTTATATTGTGAAATATTGTTACAATTTAAATAACTGATTTTATTTCGATATATTTATTTTTGATTATTCCTTTGATGGCATAGCTCAATTTTCAATTGCCATTACTCCAGTATTCAGTGTCACATGATTTGGTGCTCAAATAACATTTCTTCTTATAACATTACTTATTCTTTTTAAAACAGTTTTGCTGAATGGATCACTTTTTGCACAGTTTGTATTTACTTTTTAAACATGTAATATGTGCCCCTAGTGTGACCAAGTGTAAAAACAAAAATGAAAAAATATAAGGTTAATTTCCCTTTCTCTGACCGTCATTGGTCAAGAAAAACAGATATCCCCGCCCCAAATCTACACCATTGGTTACTATGAAATCCAGTTGGAATGCTCAAACAAAACTCTTTAAAAGTTCGGTCATTTGTGGTTTAACTAGAAATTAAACTTAGATTTAAACTTGAACATTTTTTACGGTGCACTGAGAACTAACAATGGTGCATTACTAACTTCTAAATCTTAAAAAATTCTTAAATAATTTTTTTCCTCCAAAGATTAGTTCCATTCATTTCCAATCAGAACAAATGCTCCCTGACCCTTATTGAGTAATTCTGTTTTCCTTTCCATTTTTCCTTGAGATTTAGAAAAGGAAGCAGATAAATTTAGCCTTTAGCCTCCCGGTCGCAATTTCCTGCTTTTTACAATTTGTTTTTTCTCCAGTATTTAACAAAACAGCTAGTCCACTCATATATTCCCCCTCCTATTTAAACTGCACACCCAGCACACATTAATAAGCCAAACAGCAACATAAAGCATCTGCACAAAGATCTCTCCTAACAGAAAAGGCAGGCTTAAAATAGAATAAAAATAGAATAAACATGCTGTTATCCAGCTGTCCCCTTTAAATCACTCACAGTCACTGCGACCACTTCAACAGAGCCTCAACCCGCCAGTGCTTTTCTCAAGCTCAACAACTGAGATATCCATAAGCAGAATGAGTTTTTAAACTCTTTTCAGTATGCTCCCCTCTTCTCCTGGAGCAATGACTGCATTCCACAGCTGGTGCAAGACCACCGCCGGAACAGACAGACCCTAACCCCAGACCCGAACACAGAGAGAATGTTAAAAAAAAGTCCCAGAATTAATGCGGCAGTGAGTGGGACATACTCACATACAGGAAAGACACTTGTGCATTACACCCCTGATCGCACCAATTGAAAGACAGGGACAGACGGCGCGCTTGGCAACACAGAGAACACTGAGCTTAACAGTTCTCAGGTTTTCTGCTTTAGGTAAATTTAGATGCGTTTGAAGGTTTCAAATATAGCGTCTGCCAAAGCGATTACTTCTAACATTGGCAAGCCCCAGCGCAGTTTCTATGAAGCATTCTTTAACACTTCCCTTCTTAACAGCCATGTGCTCTAACGCAAAGTGCAGCTCCGGCCACAGCACAGAGGGGAGCATAAATTATCACTGCCTGGGAGGAGCCGCACTTCAACCAGCTGCCAAAATTAGTGGCATTTTGCTGTTTTGGAAATTGATCATGTGGGGCCTGATGCTGCCAGTAACAAACAACTAGATGAGCAAATCCCACAAAATCCAGATCACATCTTACCTGTGAATCAGAAGAAAGAAATAAGAAACTAAATTTTGTTGAGTTATATATACTGTACATATACATGCATGTGCCTGGTATTCCCCACATTATGAGGACCAAATGTCCCCCATGAGTATAGTAATACCATTAAATGATATATGTGTGTGTGTGTGTGTGTGTGTGTGTGTGTGTGTGTGTGTGTTTACATATTGATAGACATACAGACAGTCAGACAGACAGACAGATAGACAGTCAGTCAGACAGACAGACAGAGACAGACAGAAAGACAGAGACAGACAGACAGACAGAGACAGACAGATAGTCAGACAGACAGACAGACAGACAGTTAGAAAGACAGACAGACAGATAGACACTCAGTCAGACAGACAGACAGACAGACAGACAGACAGAGACAGACAGACAGTCAGACAGACAGACAGACAGACAGATAGGCACTCAGTCAGACAGACAGACAGACAGACAGAGACAGACAGTCAGTCAGACAGACAGACAGTCAGATAGACAGACAGACAGACAGACAGACAGACAGACAGTCAGTCAGTCAGACAGACAGTCAGACAGACAGACACTCAGTCAGACAGACAGACAGTCAGACAGACAGACAGACAGACAGACAGATAGATAGACAGACAGACAGACAGTCAGTCAGACAGACAGTCAGATAGACAGACAGACACTCAGATAGACAGACAGACAGACAGACAGACAGTCAGACAGACAGACACTCAGTCAGACAGACAGACAGTCAGACAGACAGACAGACAGACAGACAGTCAGTCAGACAGACAGTCAGATAGACAGACAGACACTCAGATAGACAGACAGACAGACAGACAGACAGTCAGACAGACAGACAGACAGACAGTCAGACAGACAGATAGACACTCAGTCAGACAGACAGACAGACAGTCAGACAGACAGACAGACAGACAGACAGTCAGATAGACAGACAGACAGACAGACAGACACTCAGTCAGACAGACAGACAGACAGACAGACAGTCAGACAGACAGACAGACAGACAGATAGACACTCAGTCAGACAGACAGACAGACAGTCAGACAGACAGATAGACACTCAGTCAGACAGACAGACAGACAGACAGACAGACAGATAGACACTCAGTCAGACAGACAGACAGTCAGACAGTCAGTCAGTCAGACAGATAGATAGACAGACAGATAGACAGACAGACAGACAGTCAGTCAGTCAGTCAGACAGATAGACAGACAGACAGACAGATACTTTTAATAATATTAATATTAATAATAATTTATAATAAAAATATATAGTATAGATGTATATATATTTGCAAAATAATAATGGCAGTGAATTCAAATATAAAGAAATGTAAGTCTGGACATATTTCTGTAAGATTCACCTTCATATGAAAAATGTTTTCTGATCATAATAAACCAGACATATTAAATGCCTCTGCCTCTCAGGAATCAAATACATCAAACCCTAAGAAGGATATAGTTCACATAAAAATGCTTTCTGTGTGTGGTTATTTTTCACTGCTTTAAAACACCGGCACAATTTATAACGTATTCAACATTTTTTATCTTGCTAAACTACTACACTCCTCATTCAAAAGAACAGCACTGTATGTATAAATGAAGTCACAAACCAGTCTTGACACAGCATTTTCTTCACCTCTCAAGATAAACATGGCCAGTTGCTCTGCATAGTAACTGCTCTAGCAACAATATAAACAGCCTAACACCAGAGAAAAAATGTGTATTTCACTTCAAGGAAGTTTCTTAATAAGGAAAAAAAGCGGATGAAGATGCATCCCAGGCGCTCCCGCCGAGTAGGGTCTTAATTTCTCTGTTCACAGACATTCCTGTCCTGGAATCATCAACACATATTCTCTTTAATCCTTAACAGGCCAAAATGTTCTTCCAACTACTCATTCAGCAAAGCAAGCAGCACAGAGCCACAGTAAGACTTACTCTGCAATAAATCCACCGGCAGGCAGGAGAGCAGGGCTGCTTTCTGAAAGGCCCACAATCAGGCACCAGATAAATTGCATTTTGTGCAAGCTGCATTGTCTCTGCTTCTGTGTTCTGCTAATCTAATGTGTTCAACATGGTCTTGGTCACCTTGACTTTGGTTGCCATAGCGCTCCATACAAACACATCCCCACCCAGAAATGCACCAAATAAGGCCAAGGGAAAAATCTCATAATCAAAGAGGTGAAACGAAAATGGGAAATGCTTCCAAACATACATGTGTTGCACTAAAGAGTGTATTAAAGCTGGAAAAGATCAAGATGATGATGAATACTAATTATTCTAGGACAATAAATGCATTAAAAGCAGGAGAATGTTTATGCATTCTCCGTAATCATTCGTCATTTTTAACCATGAAAAGATCAATTTGCTTTAAGCTGAATCAGGGCCAGCGTTGTTTGTTCTCAATATGACCTTTAAACACTTCGCTCAAACACAGAGGAATCAGCCGACGCGAAGGCGGCCGTCCTGTCTGGCAGCCGACCCTGGCAGATGCGACTTCTGAGGAGTTTCAAAAGAATTCTGCATGGGGGCAAGGCTATTTACATAATCCTTCAGATATATTCCCCTGCAACCTAATCAAATTATTCACAAGTCTAGCCCCTAACCATGTAGACCCCACGATACACAGCTCTTCCATTACCGTCCTCTCACTTCCTTAATCATATCGAACCAAAACCAGTGTCGATTTTCCCTTTAGAATGGAATGCATTGGAAGACAACAAAGCATTGCAATGTCTGACACACAACAGTCTTTTCCCTCCAGGTGCATTGCCATCTCAAATTAGTCCTCCATTATATTTGCTTTTCATCTGACACAGGGTAAAAGAAACTGCGATTGGCGATACAAAGAAACAGATAATTTGTGTTCCATTGTGAGCTGAAGATCATAAGTTAATCACTCGAAATAGTCTTTTTTTTCTGCACTGAATTTGTGCATTAACTGGTCTAATCATTTGCACGACTTGTATTACGCTAACCTGAAATGCCCCGCACTTGATTGGCTTGATCTATTTTCATTCACCTCCCCTGACACTAAAAACATCGACTGAGCCTGTTTAAACAACAGCACCGAAAAGGCATATTTAAACATGCACGCAATATGAAACTTGTTCCGAGCGATGTCTCATTTAGGCTCCTACAATGCCTTACCCTGCACATTGCAATTACAGCTTTGTCTCAATAACAATAGGCCATCCCCACAGTTACGGCTGGCACCTAAGGGGTTAAGCTGTCAGGCTCTATCAACAAAGTTTACATCATATGTGCGGTCAATTTTCAATGACTTCTTTTCCACGTTGAAATAAACTATTTTATGTCTCCAAATATGCAGATCATTTTGCTTAATGAAAGATGCTTGACGTCTCCGATCCAATTAATATGCAAATGCAAGCGAGGATTTATTTGTGACATTCTGTATGGGTGAGAGACAACAAAAAGGGCTCTTAACAGTTACACTAATTGCTGTGACTGATTGTCACATATCATCATTCACTCTGAATCTCCTAAATACCACATTTCAGATAAATTCGTGCTTGCACTTTGTGAAGATTTATTTGCAAACGGGTCGCATAGATCAGAGCGAGCGACATTGAGCGGCAAGGGCTTCGGGATAAACAAGTCCTCTCCTTATCTCCTTCTGAAACGCTCTCCTGTTTCAGTCTGAATAGAACACAGAATGCTTGTTTCTTATATCAAACACGATATACATTAGATGTATGTTTCCTGTATCCTAATGGTCAATGTACTAATGGAGTTTGGCCTCTACTGGGAAAAAGCTTCAATAAGTAATGTATTTATTACTGTAAAAATAAAATCTCTAATGCAGCTTCACTATTAAAACATTTAATGGACAGTGCAATATAATCTGGTGTTTGCATCATCCTATATCTTTAATGTATGAAGCAATATTCAATATACAGTGATTCACTTAAGACAAGACGTGGCTTTCCCTCAAAGCCAGCTGAATAAAACAGCCGGTCCACTTTTAAAGCAACAGGGACCCTATTATTTTCACAAAACAAAATAAATGCAAAGGAAACAATAGGCAATGAAAGGGTTAATCTGGTAAACCAATTGATAATATGTGAGCATTCAATGCAACACCCTCAAGGATTCAACACTGAGAGGAAAAAGTAGCACATTAGTTCAGAATGATCAATTTGCAGCTGTTTTAGCCTTGTTTTTTTAAGCCAGCCTCAGTCTATAAACTAACTAGCATGTAATTGGAAGACTTGGAAATAATGGTCTTGAAAAAGACACTTTATCAATGGAGCAGCAGTGGCAGAGCTGACAAGCTTAAGACACCGAACTCCCTCTGACAAATGACTTATCGGCACAAGACTGAGTGTATACTGAAACACAAAAATGATTTAGGTAAGAAAAAACATTTTCTTATGAATGGATACCTCAGTGATATTAAACAAAAAAAAAACAAGGCTAAGCCGGGGTGTATGTGCTTTAAAGATAATATCTTTCAGCTCACTACGTTCTTTCTCCTCTAAAGAGGTTGGAACAGACAAGGCAGCTATTTGAGGATGTAATCACTCGCTCCTCTCCTTGAAGTGGCCCATAATGCTCCGCTGCACACTGCTTAGCAGTTAGCGGCCAGGGCAGATTGTAAACAGATCTCTCATGGATTGTGGGTTTAGCAGTTTTGCGCATCTCCAAACAAGCTGCTCCCAATAATGCGAGAGAGAGAGAGAGAGAGAGAGAGAGAGAGAGAGAGAGAGAGAGAGAGAGAGACTTATTTGTATCTCACAATGTGACTTTATATGTTGCAATGGCAACATTATACTTTGCAATTTGACTTATTATCTCAAAATTTCAAACATCAAACTTTTAATTATATATCCCAAGGACAACTTTAGAGGTACAATATAGCTCAAAAGCCTGGGGTCAGTACTTTTCTAAAAGGCGTTTTAATACTGTTTCTGAATTTTAAATCTTGCCAACTTTATATTTCCCAATTTTACTTTATATCTCACAATTGCACAATTCTGTTTCAAAATGGCAACTTTATATCTCACGTTTACAACTTTGTGACTTCTATCTCACAGTGTCACTTTACAATGACTTTACTTTAAACTACATTTTATGTCGCCATTCTGAGGCAGAAACAGGTTTTCACAGCTAATCAATCTAAACAAACCAGAAATGCTTGGAAGCATAATACATCACCGTGGAACATTCCAGAAACTTTCCGTAGCTTCTATCTCGCTTCCCGCTAATTTGTGGCCACTGACTGGCTGTAATGAAGGCCTCATGCATTTTTACAGCAGTGTCAGGCTAAGCACTGTCATGTACAGTATAAATTAACCGGTGAGCTAAAGGCTTTGTTGTCCTGCAGGAAAATGAAAGTCATCAAGCATTAAGCACATATTAATTTTCAATGGACCAGCAAATAATGGGAATGTTTTATGAACAGGAAATCGCTGTGGTCTTACTCGTCACCCAAGCCTGCATCAAACAAGGTGCTTTTGCGCACCATGACCCCTGGTGCCCCTGCACACGCTCTTCTCTCCTTTCTAGCTCTGACCCTGTGATACAGTTCTGTGAAATGGTCTTCATTGGACATTTGAATGATGGTCGAGACTGCCTATATGAGATTGAGGCAGCGGTTGTGTGAAAGGCAGATTGCTGTGGCTTTTATGGCTAACTGCAGTACTCTTATACCAGGTAGCAGGTTTTCATTCTCCTGGCTTTTATTATGCCACAAATAAAAAGCGTATTAGATGCGATGATGGGCACAGGCCTGCACATCCTTGCAGACCCCTAAAAGCTTTTTTCAAAACAAATGCAGTAGGGCGAGAAATTTTAATAACAAGTAGATCGGCCCAATTCCATTCTTTGCTAACTAATAGACTAGTGCACATCATGAAAAGGCGGAAAAACTTACAGTAAAATTTGAAGCACAAGTAATCCGGTGCATTGAAGGATATTCTCCTTTCTTCGCTCACATCTCGGAGAGTCACATCTCGGCCAGAGTTTATTTCACCTCACACAGAAGTGACAATGGCTTTGGAATTTTTTTATTCTTTAAAACAAGACTCAAAGGGGCAGGCAAAGCATTCCGGATCCTAAAGCTGATGCCCTAGTGGCTCGGCCAGCCACTTTTCCAAGGTCTGCTACTTGATTAAATGCATAATCCACTACTCCCCATCCCCGATGATTTAGTGTGCCTTTAAATCAGCTTGCGCACACATAAAAACCTCAAATAAAAATCACTAAGAAAAACCATTGCACTCTTTAACTGTTCTATTAAAATGATACCGGCCAGGCCTTTCTTCTC
>NW_020524711.1:0-115167 GCF_003368295.1 Carassius auratus
CTTTCAAGACGAGTAAGTAATAGATTTGTGATCCACAGTATCAAACGCAGCTCTTAGATCAAGAAGAATAAGAATAGATTTTGCACCAGAGTCATAAGCCATCAACAAATCATTGGTGACTTTGACCAAGGCCATCTCAGTACTGTGAAATTTATGAAAACCCAACTAAAAAGGTTCAAAAAGATATTAACTGTGAAATGGTTACACAAATGAGAAGCAAGTAATTTTGCCAAGAACAGGAGATTTGAAATAGGACGAAAGTTATTGAAATTTAATTTTTTTTGGTACAGAGGTTACAGCAGCAATCTTTAATGCTGCTGGAACAAGCCCAGTCATTTATAATTCTGAGAACAGCAGGACACAAAGCATCAAAGCAAGATTTAAATTAGCTAGTGGGAATAGGGTCTAGCAAGGAAGTGGTAGATTTCATGCTAGATTCCTCCCGTTTGAGAGTCTCAGTTGAGGAAAGTTAGTAAAAAAGAACACCAGTGACCCAGATGAACAGTGATGTGGTAGTAGAAAAGGGTGAAATGGAAATTTGTTTACCAACATTATCAACTTTAGAATTAAAAAAAAAAGAAAACGGCATGGTGGAAACAGCTTTAACTTGAAGCAGACAAATTTATAGTTTGAAACAAGTGTCTTGGGTTTCCGTGGTTGTTTTCAAATAGTCTGAGAGAAATAAGCAGATCTTGTTAGTCTTAATTAGTGCTCTGTAATCACCAATTAGTTATAGTTCCAAATCCAGGAGGACTAATCTGATTAAACAGTAACTGTAATGATAAAAACTTCCTATTCATCGGGAAGAAGGAGGCGGGAACCGGTGCACAATCAAAATCAAACTTTAATATTCAAAATAAACACAAAACCGCACACCAGCCCCTCGCGGACGACTGGTGCGCGCACATAAAAACCAAAACATAAAATAATGTCCAGGCCTGGTCCTCTCTCGTCCTTCACGGTCGTCGCTCCAGTTTTATATCCTTCCATCTCCTACGTGGGACTCGATACGGGCGGTGGTGCGCAGGTGCAGCTCATCTCCAATCACTACACCTGGCCTCACTCTCGTTCCCACACGGCCTCTCCGGCCCCGCCCCACTCGCCACAGTAGCCAATCATCTTCCTTTTTATGCCACAGATTCAGTTAAAAACAGGGAAAAGTCCAGTTTTTTCAAAGATGAGGCTAAAAGCAGCACCTTTTACATTCATTGAGGGCAGGCATTAAACAATGCAGCATGCACTGGTCTATGCGAATAAGACAACAGTGATTAGTTCGCCATGCAGGAGACAGATATTACATTTTTTATGATCGACACCAGTGGAAGGCAAACCAGTTTAATTTACTCCAGCATGTAGTGACAAAATTAAAAATATTGGGAGAAAATGAGACAATAAGGCTGGTGCCTCGAGCTCCGGTATTTGTATCGTTCAGGATACAGCAAAACCAGCATCTTGACAAAAATCGTAGGAGTTCTTTAGGTAAACCATAAGAAAACCAATTTAAGCTGAAAAGTTGCTACGCAGTGTAGGGCCATACTCTTCAATAACTTTATTAAACTATTCATAACTTTTTTTGGTCACGTTTTATGTTGGAGCCTTATTTTAAATTGATGTAAATTGCTTTTATTCCACACATTAATAATCTACAGTCCATACACCATAATGACAAAGGTTTGTAAAACTTTGCAAATTAATTAGAATTAAAAACTGTAATGATTAATGTGCTTGCAAGGGTATTTTAGCTGGTTGCTTGGGAGTTGATATGGTGTTAAGATTGGTTTTGGCCTAGTGATGCACCGATCGACCAGCCAGGGACTGGAATTAGTTGATTTTCTGCATGACTGGTGTGGACCGGTCACACTTACAGCGACTGATGATATATTTATGTTGTGCCAGATGAGGCCTGCACATCCTGAGTGAGTTTGGGAGAGAGACTAACAAAACTAACAACATCTGAACAACAACCGAAGGCCAGAAATCAAAACAAATGAGCGCAACAGCACACACAGAAATTTATAGATGCATACTGCAGAGTAACAACGTTTTAAATAATATTACTATATAACTTAGGTATGCAACAATGCACGACTAAAATGTTTCAACACCATTGCATTGTATTACGTTAGTTAGACACAAAATTTACTGTTTTTGCTTATTTTCGCTGATGAAAATAGTTTCCAATCAAAGCCACAGCAGAAAACCGTTGTGTGTCTCCCCAGCAACACACGACAGTGTTTTGTTACGGAATAAATCCAAATAGTCACTTTGTGTCGTTTCTGAATGAATCAGTCGTTTGAAACAAATCTGTTGAATGAAGGACTAAATGACTCACTCATTCAAACTGCCACCTACTGGTTTGGTTTCATAATCATCATCCATCATTTCAACATTTCTTATTTGTATGTTTAAAAAATATTCCTTGCAGTTAATTGTTATTTCTACCTTTTTTATTGTAACAGAGCATTTTATTTTGAGAGTTAGCGAGAAAACATGTAACTTTGTCCAGATTGGGGGAATTGTAATGTTTAATAATTTAAAATAATCTTTGCATTAAAAAAGCACAGGTTTTTGTTTGTATATGTTGTCAATTATAATAATTAGAGAGAAAATCAGAATCTGAAAAAAATCAGTATTGGCAGGTCACTCTTACAAAATAAATAAATAAATAAAACAGAAATTGGCTTCGGCCAAAGAAAATTATTCCAATCAGTGTGCATCTCTCGTTTTCGACAAATAGTTTTGTTGCTATTTTTTTTTCTATCCAGGATGTAAAAATCATACATGTGATCACTTAAAGTAACAGCACACCTCTCTTTAGAAAAGGACAGCTTTTGATAAGAGAGTTTGGCTCTGCTGAGATGACCAGAGATAGCTGTTCCTGTGATTGTTGAGCTGATCTACTGTGAATGTCCTGCTATGTTTGCTCGATGTTTCATGTTAAATAAAGATCCAGATGTGTGTGTGAGAGGAACCTGCCGGCCGTCCCAGCAGTAGCAGCAACGGAGGGCCAAATGTACCTCACTGTGTTTCTTGTGGTGGGTTTGTAAGGTGCTTTGGCAGGAGAATTCAGCACTTTGGACAGCACCTTGGTTTTTCTTTCTCACACTCTGAGTAACATCTGCGGCCGCTGGTTAACAGCTGCAGCCTTTTCCCCAAAGGTGTACAGAAACACTATTCGGCAGCTGGGATGAAACCAGCTTATCACACATTTTCATCTTTGGAAGCTACACAGAAATCTGTACTAATCATACATTCTCACTTGAAATTGCTTCTCTAAAATATTACTATCATTATTCCATACCACTCCATTTTCTAAAAGATTATATACAAAGATACCAAGTCATGTTTCCCTGAAGATATTGAGTATCCGAACACCTCAACAGTGGAGATAGCAAATTTAGCTTTTTAAAAAAATCAAATAAATTAAACATTTTCGGGAAACTCTTACAAATTAGATTATTTTACAGATTACAAATAATATGTTGGAAATTGTAGTCAGTAATGTAAGTGAGAATTTCTTGTTTTAGGTGATTTAGTGGGACTACTTTTGGATTACTTTTAGAGTACTTTTGACATAACTTGTTTATAGGTAAAATATAAATGGGATTATTGTTAACCAATCAGAGAACATGCAAATGTGTTAATAAATTATTTAAATATTAACTTCAAATCTCAGGGGGACTTCAAGTAAATGTTTTTGGTCAAAGTGGTTTGACAGAAAAAAAGGTTTGGTAATCTCTGCATCACATGAACAAAAAAAAAAGGGAAAAAAGAGAGAATCAATAAATTATTAATAATGAACTGCTATTGTGTGAATAATCTGGAAATGTGTAATCCATAAGAACCGTAATCTGATTATGAGCATTTAAAATATAATATAATCTAATTACAAGTACTTAAAGGATTAGTTCACCCAAAAATGAAAATTAGCCAATGTTTTACTTGCCCTCAAAGCATCCTACATGTATATGACTTTCTTCTTTCATATGAATTCAAATCAGAGTTATATTAAAAATGATCCTGGCTCCTTCCAAGCATTAGAATAGTAGTAGGCGGGTGTTTTTGTTCAACAGTCCAAAAGTAGTCAAATAAAGTGCATCCATAATAAAATGTGCCTCACATGGCTCCGGGGAATGAATAAAGGCCTCCTGTAGATAATCAATGCATTTCTGTAAGAAAAATAACTATATTTAAAACATTATAAACGTGTGCATGCACCTGTGAGATATGCTAGTCTTGCGAGTTTGTTTACAGGAGCAAAGGAAGCAAAGTTTCCTTCCTTGAGCAAAGACTAACCAGTCTATTCTTGACTTAAAATGAAATCCTCCTATGTTTGTCTTTACAAATCCTCGTTTTGTGCTTCTAATTCTAAATAATGTGCTTCTCACTGGAACATGCGCGACATATTGTATACTGACTAAATCATCCGCTGGAATTGCTTGCACGTATCACACTCAGCAGACGTGAGAAAAAAGTGATTTTAATGTTTAAATATGGCTATTTTTCTTACAAAAATGCATCGATTCACCACAGGAGGCCTTTATTCACCCCCTAAAGCCTTGTGAGGCACTTTTCATAATGGATGCACATGCTTTATTTGACTACTTTTGGACTTTTGAACAAAAACACTCGCCTACTGCCATTGTAACGCTTAGAAGAGCCAGGACAATTTATAGCATAACACCTAGGATGCTTTGAGGGTGATTAAGACATGAGCTTATTTTCATTTTTGGGTGAATTAACCCTTTAATTACTATTATGTAATCCAGATTACATGTAATCAGTTACTGTTACTGTTACTGTTGGTTTTGGTAGTTTGTGCATGCAAATTTGTTGGTGATTGAGTCCTGTTGAGCAGATGTCACAGCCTGTTCCCTCTTCCCCCCAGGCAGCAGGGAGGCGGCATTCACCTACGCCATCACCGCCGCTGGGGTCGCCCACGCCGTGACGGCCGCATGCAGCCAGGGTAACATGAGCCACTGCGGCTGCGACAGGGAGAAACAGGGCTACTACAATCAGGAGGAGGGCTGGAAATGGGGTGGATGCTCCGCGGACATCAAATACGGCATTGAGTTCTCCAGGAAGTTCGTGGATGCACGGGAGATTAAAAAAAATGCCAGGCGGCTGATGAACCTTCATAACAACGAAGCTGGCCGGAAGGTGAGGCTTTTTTTCTGCACAAGCTTAAACATTTAGATTTGACATTTAGCAACGTTGTTTCTGCAAGACTGCCAGACCATTCATCCAAAAGTTTTGTTTGACTGCACGATTGGGAGAAGCATCCAGACAGTTCTCCTTAATCTGTTTAGGCTTCAGAAGCTGTTTGAAGAACTTTAAAGCTTGGAAGAGTTTTTGCCTTGAAGAAACAAATAAAATCTTCAGGGAAAAGTTCTTGTGCATGCATTTGTTATCTCTCTAGAGCATTTTAATTTGACAGTTTACCAACATTGGTCATGGTCGCCTTTCAGAAACATTTATCCATTTTGTTTGACTGCACGGTTGGGAAAATCTTCCAGACAGTGCTACTTAATCTGTTTTAGATGTCAGAAGCTTTAAAACGTTGAAGCTTGGAAGCGCCTTTTGGCCGCCGTTTAGTTGAAGAAACAAATAACGAATTCTTTAGAAATGTATCCATTAATTCATGCTGAAAAGACAAATGCATTTAGACTTCGATGTCAGTTTTTTCAGCTTAAAGAGCGTTTTAGAGTTTGGCTCTGCAAGGACGTGTGGTGTGGCTGGTCTTGACGGTCCTCCAAAACCGTTCGCCGTATTGTGGGTGGCGCAGTTCATTCTTCCCATGTAAAACAGGTGTTTCAGGTGGCATCTAAAACGATTCCCCCACCGAGCAACCCAAAGCAAGCTCGATCGCTCCCCAACAGTCAGCCATTTTCAGCAACTTGTTTCATTTCAGCCAATTACTGCGTGTTTTCTTGGTTCCCGCCTTGATCCCGGTTCAAGCTCGGTTTGGCCGCTCGCCGCTCTGGCCATGTTTGTTTGTTTGATAGCTGTTAGTCATCCAAGAACACAAAACAACATGAACTGAAACAGCAGAACCGCATGCACTCTGGTGACAAATGGATCTAATTAATAACACAGGGCTTTATGGTGTGAGCGAGCCTGAGCCGAGCCGGGACTGAGCCCCAGGATTGCGGTTGCCAGCTGGAGCCTGGCCAATCCCATCGCGGGCCGCTGTATGGAATCATCGAGTCTAAAGCCTGTAACAGGATATTATTGCGAGTCTTTCTGCAGCACTGAAAACACAGCCCTCGCTCCATTGAGTCAGGCTTTTTTCTCGTCTTTTATAGAGGACCCACAATGGCAATCGTGGAGCCATAGCATCATAGGGTATGGGGGACGGGACGTACCATATGACTCTGGATGGGGGAAGATGGAAGTTGCCGCTCTGGAATTTCAATTGCTATCATACGTGTATGTGGTTGGAGCGAGCCGGGGCCAAAACTGGTCCATATTAGCGCTGTGGATGTAAGTGTATCCAGGCAAATGTAAACAGCGCTGCGGGCCTTCGGACGGCTTGTGAAGTAACACATCGTTCATTTCGAAAAGCTGTTGCCTGTGGGCATACGCTGGCTCGTTGTATGTTGAATCCACGGTAGTCATGAACATATTTCTCTGCAGAATCAACATTGATGCATTGAAGCCATGTGGGACTGATTTCAACATTGTACGGGTGTTCAAATAATCAGTGTTTTACAAGGGAAAAATTTGTTAATTGGTTAAGTAATGGATAAAAATCCAGTTTACATTTTATGAAATTACTGCATGGCAGAATTAAGACATTCTACTTGTTATTACATTTACATTTAGTCATTTAGCAGACTCTTTTAGCCCAACCGACTGCCTTTCTTTAGATACTATGTAATGTTAATTATGTAATATTGACAATGCATGTTTTAAATAAATGTTAAAAGTATAATAAAAAATATAATATATAAAGGAATATTAAAAAGCAGTAAAAATATATATATATATAAAACCGACTGTATAATAACATAACTATATATATATATATATATATATATATATATATATATATATATATATATATATATATATATATATATACACACACAATATTAATAATTGCAATATTACAATATTAAAAAAGGAACAATATAAAAGTAATAAAATAATTATATATATATTTTTACTGCTTTTTAATATGCCACACACACGTAAACACATACACAATATCAGTTATATGTATGCAACTTAAAAATGCATGGTTTTCATAGACTTTTCATAAACTCTCATAGACATTATGCCTTTCAATGCAGTCTTTAAAAAAGTATTATGCCTTATAATGCATGCAGTCTGTGTGTGTGTGTGTGTGTGTGTGTGTGTGTGTGTGTGTGTGTGTGTGAGAGAGATGCCTTACAATCATACAGTGTGGTTTATTTGGCCAGCTCAATAGGTTTTAGAACAAGTACATTTTTAAAATGTAAAATTATAATGCAATAATATATTTATTCTGTTCATTTTTAGCATAATTCAATTAGAGGCCAATTAGGAACCATTTTTTTATTATTAAAATGGAAAACTGGCAGGCTTGATATGAGTCATAGGAAAAGGCCAGGAAGTACAAAACATCACTGTAGACACTGTAGTATAAATGTCTTGCCAGAACAATCCTTCTGACCTCTTTTGTTATTGAGCAGACCCTGTTTAAATCAAGATCTCCCTACCAACTTTAACTGTCAATGGCCTCGCTTGGGTCAAGACAGTTTTGTGGGATTGATCAATTAGTTTACATGTGTTTTCCAGGGACATAATAATTGCTTTTGGTGAGGAGTCGTGCCAGACAGAGAAAAGGGTCTGGAAAAAGTCTTTCAGCTTTTCATACAGTATTGATATCTAATGTTAATCTAAAAATAAAACATCTCCATTTCTTTGCAGTGCACTGTACATGTGTGCTTGATGATTTGAACCCTTTCTCCATCTGTAATGCAGGTTTCTTCCGCTTTCTTTCCATTTGATGACGTTCGGTAGCTTCACTGCTGTGAAAGATCTGCAAAGCATTAAATAGCTCAATAATCCACTTCTAACCGGGAGTATCATGGTGTTTGGTTATAGGAGATTTATATTTATTTTTCCTGCTCATAGATGTGGTGTGCAGGAAGGTAGAGAGAATTAAAGAGTAGGTTTGATGGGTAACTGGCAGAGAGCTGCTGGTGCGGATCAGTAGCGAGCGTCTGAAGTCTCAGCAGTATTAATGTAGCACATTAGATCGTCGCTACGCCAGCATATGGTTTTTCCACTGCATGTACATTGCTTGTCTTCCAAACAGCCCCAGTGCCAACCATAAAAAGGCTGATTTCCGTGTGTTGTGTTTAAGTGTTCAGAATAGCTTACTCTCCTACTATTTCTGAAGTATGTTGAATGTGCATCGCTCTTGACAGAGCAATGTGGCCATCATCGACCTTTTCCATTTTGATGTGTAACTAATAATCATTTAACCTGAGCTTTTTGACGTTGCATTATTTGTCGGTTAACTGTAGAGACATTTAGTGTGTATTTTTTTCTTTTTTTGATGCGCCTGTCTTGAACTGTGCTGAGGCATAGAGATATGACAACAGTGAACTACTGCATTTACCATTGCATTATGCATTCTGTTTCATTTACAGTACTACTTTTAAAACATTAGGAAGAATACAATAAACTGTAAGCTAGTATTTTATATCGGATATCAAATGGTGACCAACACAGCACACCAGTCTTATAATTGATAGTACCGTATTTTTTGGACTATAAGTCGCAGCTGAGTATAAGTCGCATTAGTCCAAAAATATGCTGTGATGAGGAAAAAAAACATATATAAGCGCCCTCTGGCGGCTATAGACAGTAATGTTTTCTCTCGGTTCATTTCTGCTGGTTCATGTCAAATTAATTTTGATAAATAAGTCGCACCTGACTATAAGTCGCAGCACCAGCCAAACTATGAGAAAGTGCGACTTATAGTGCGGAAAATACGGTACTTTAATTGTAAAAAGCTAAAAAACAGAGATCATATAATAATACATATTGGCCTGATTTCACAGAAAAGGCTTAGACTAAGCCAGGATTAGCCCATAGTTCAATTAGGGTCACAAATAGTTTCTCTGACACAGTCAGCGTTGGTTAATTTGATGTGGTTAGTTGACGATTCGATGCTTCAATTTGGAGTAACTTGATTCGATACCAATCTCTCAGTTAAATATTTGCACAAGGTGTTATGATCATGCCATTTTGGCTATATGGGGGTGCTCGAACTACTGGTTTTCTCCCAATAAGTATACAGACTATTTAGATAATACTGTAAATAAAAATCTGAAAAGAAAGAAGCTTCAAATAAATATTTAAAATCCAACCACCCCTATAGATGTAAGTTTCACTTTCTATAGTCCGCGACCGATAGGAGCATCTTGGCGTCAGGGATTTATACATTTAACAAGACACAAATGGACACGGGTGAAAAACTCGATTTTTTTTCGATCAAGTAAGGTAGCTTACAAGTGATTTAAAAACATTTCATCTAGTTTATATATATTGTGTTTATATTGTTTATCTCGTTTTAGCGGCTGTGAATTGTTAGAGTTTAGTTGCCGTTTTTCTGACACGTTCCGAAATGTTCATGCATTCCGGGCATTTTGTGCAGATAGACTATAAATCGTAACATTAACGTTATGTTGTATAACTAACGAAGAGTATTTTATATGAGATAAACGACGAGCTAAATCCCATTTTTTTAAAACCCCGCTACTTCATTCTACTGGTCATCTTCAGCACACAGCTCAAAACAAAAACGCAGAACATTAATAACTACATAATGTACATAACGTTATAAAGAGAGCACTATTGTAAAAAAAAAAAATGTTGATTGTGATATCTAAGGGTTTCGCTGATGATTATGTTAACAATTTTTTTATCAAAACGCACAACATTATTTACCACGGTTTGTATCTTGTACATTTTCTATGTGTTAATCATCTGTAATCTTGACTCTTGAATGTCTGACTTGACTCTTGGTAAAAAAAAAAAAATTGCCCCGCCCCCAAAACATGTGATTTGAATATCGGCAAGATTCGAAATTCCGATTTGACTATGAAAATCCTTCGTTGGGGACAGCACTATTGATTATAGACACACTAACCGAGACTCGTACTGTTTCCCGCAGGTTCTGGAGGAACGGATGAAGCTGGAGTGCAAGTGTCACGGCGTGTCGGGCTCCTGCACCACCAAAACCTGCTGGACCACACTACCCAAGTTCCGCGAAATCGGCTACGTCCTGAAGGACAAGTACAACAAAGCGGTGCATGTGGAGGTGGTCCGCGCCTCGCGCCTGCGGCAGCCCACCTTCCTCAAGGTGAAGAAGGCGGACGGTTACCAGAAGCCCTTAGAAACAGACTTGGTCTACATCGAGCGTTCGCCCAACTACTGCGAAGAGGACGCCAAAACGGGGAGCGTGGGGACGCAGGGGCGGCTGTGCAACCGGACATCGCCTCACACGGACAGTTGTGACCTCATGTGCTGTGGGCGGGGCTACAACACGCATCAGTACACCAAAGTGTGGCAATGCAACTGTAAATTCCAGTGGTGCTGTTTTGTGAAATGCAACACCTGTAGCGAGAGGACGGAGGTGTTCACCTGCAAATGAATCGCTCGGCTCGTTTTGCACAGCAGAATGTATATTTGCTTTAACACAGAGTTAAAATACTAAACTCTATCGGTAGGTACGAGCCCGGAGGTACGTGCACTGACTCGCGCTAAAGGACTGCAGGATGCCAGCCGTGCATGCTGGGATTCGTAGTGTGGGACTCGGCATCGTCTCAAAACGCCACGGAGGAACTCGTTGTGAGCTCAGTGCAAATCGAGGATGTATAAATGCCAACTGGAACCTGGTAGAGTATGTTAGTTATCCAGTCACACTGGATCTATCTGTTTGAACACTGAAAATAAATTATTCTATATTATATGTCATAGTCTCCTAAGGAACCGAAGCGCTAACGGGTAGAAATGTGTTCTTTTGTACTAAGTGTAAACCGAGAGAAAGACTTTGTAGAAGTTTGTGACTGAAAACGTCTTGTAGAGGGTAGGAGAAAGGCCCTGTGTTTTGCAACAGGAACGTTTGATGGCTAATGATGTGTTGACTTATGAAACCACTGTCATTTTTTATTTTTTTTGGTCAGCTGACGCATGTTAGCATGGGTTCATCTTTGCTGTAATCTAGCCGTAGTTCTCATTAAGGTATGCCATAGACGTTCGGGCCACTTTTCCTTTTTCCGACTTTGCTAAACCAGTCTCTGCGATTCAAAGATCCTTCCTCAGTTCATGAAATGTGGAACGAGTATATTTCTGGATATGTTACAGAGTGCCGCACTGATATTTTTTCTATTCAGATACGATGCAATTAAAAGTAAAATACATATCAAGTTGACTGACATCTGGGATGTTTTTGCAGGGGAAAATAACTCTTTGGGGAAACTGGGTCCTGAAACGCATGTTATATAATATATTGTATACTATATAAAATATTTTACATAACATATTAGACAATATGTAATATTTTTGATTTATATGATAGAATATTTTATATCAGTATTTATTATGTAATATATATTTTATCTATATCATTTAATATATTTGATGTTTTGACTGTATATTAGGTTATATATTATATACAATATTGTTTTAATTGATATATACAGTATATAATATGTTATTAGTATTTCATTATATGTAACCTTTTATAAATAATAAATATTACATCAAATATATAATATTGTATAATATTTTATATTAGTATCAACAAGTGAAAAAACTATTTGCATTAATATAACAGAGTTTGGATTTCAAATAGAAAAGTTCTGGGAAGTAGTTTCTCTTCTCAATTTTAAAAGTGGACAAATCTATTGACTTTTCTGTCAATATTATGCACAGTTATATGATTAATTGCTTTTTATTTTTTGCATTTACTATTGCATTGTTTTGTTCCTGCTGGTTGATTGCTTTCTAAATTAATCAATTTTTTTTAATGCAAAAGTTTTCAACTAGGTTTTATCCCAAACATTGGTGTTTTCAAGCACACATGACATCAGGATGAATCCCAACTCCAGTTTCCTGTATTTCAGAAGCCTGAAAACCCATTAAACACACATCACCTATCAACATAATAATCGTTAAACCCGAAAAGAAAAGACTCATCGGCATTTCCCCATTATAAATGACAAGATTAATTGCATTGGTGGCTTTTTATGCTTGTTTCCTGGCCGTGTCAGGGACAGCTTTCCACTTCCATGTTTTCGAAGCCCATTTGGGAAAGCTGCCTAAAATGAGGCAGTGATATTTCGCTGTGACTCATATTTGAGGCCGGATATTGTGCCCATATTGCGCAGTTCCAGTCACTCTTAATCTTAATAGGGCATGATGAGGAAACATACATCATTAGATATCATAGTTAAATCAAGCAAGCAGCTCGCCCATCCAGCCTTTCTTTACGTTTGTGAGGAAAACACATGTTTATGATATCTTGTGGTCCGTTCGCTTGATTGTGGCATGTGCGGAGTTATCTTTGGAATTAAGGAGAAAAAAAACAAGAGGGTTTAGGTTGATTTGCTCTTGTACTGCGGTAGATATTATGCTTTTTCATAGTGCTTCATTGCATGGGACTTTGTCTCAGACGTTTCTCCTAAAGTTCCTTAGAAAAAGTGAAAAAGTATAGAGCTTAGAGCTGTAAAATGAATATGGATTTGATGAGAAATGATTGAGATCTCTGACTTTTGATTGCATACTTTGGGATTTAAGTTGACTGACATTTGGAATATTTTTGCAGCGAAAATTTAAACAGAAATTCTATATTTTTAAAATACTATAAAATAAAAGACTGTTTTAGTTACCAATAACTTTAACTGTATGAACAGAAAATGCTAAAATGTTTCTCAAATGATACTTCAGGCATTGTTACTATATCTAATCTAATTATATTCACTCTCAAACAATATTTTTTTGGGAAAACCTGAAAACATGTACCTTTTTAGGTAAATCTACACACTATTCAAACTAGTTTCCAATGAAAGTTGTATTGGATGTTTCTAAATAATGGTGCATTTAAATCCAAATGTATATTTAGCCTTAAACTGAAATATTACTTTAATTTATATAACACGCACAAGCTGAAACTCTTTCTGCTGTGAGTACAGCATTATTTAGGAGTCCATTCATGGATTTTAAGGGTGTCAGTCGAGGGAAAGCATCATGCTCTCGGCTGAAAGGCATTACAGACAGGCAGCAAAGCAGAAGTAAGATGTGTTTTGTTAGTTGTCTGAAGCCCTGGGGCCCGGAACCATCTAAGCTCCATCACTATACCCCGGATTGCCCAAAATAAATCCACCTGTTTCTGGCAAACATTTTGTCATTAAAAAATATGAGAGAGAAAAACAGAGTCCATGGTGTGTGTGCTCTCCTCTAAAGCGCCTTTTGTTCTGGTGTCAAGATGGTTTGTTCAATGCGAGTTCCACTCCGGCAGCTTTATTCACACAGAAACGGCTCGATCCCACAGCAATGCATCAGTAACTCACACGGGTGAGAGAGAGAGACTGCTTTAATAGATCACTGTTCGTTTACAACTGCTTAGAAATGCTTAGCGACTAATAAAACACAGAATATTTTGCAATTTTATTGTGCAAATGTTGCTCTTTTACATAGAGTTCCCACTTAACTGCGTGAAATGTTTCTCCTGAAGGAGAATTAAAACTGGTCAATTGAGTAAAGAGCAGTTCAGATCATTTGATGAGAAATGATGAGTTTATCTTGCAATTTCTGACTTTTAATATCAGATAACAGTGTGAATTATCTTAACTTTGAGGTTAAGTATGTGATTTTTGTGTCTAAATTTGGAATTGGATAATTGGATAATGACTGTTTCCAAACAGGTTTCCCAAACCGCCTCCTCTGCACATCAAACATAGCAAAAATTACAGTTTAGCTTTAACGTATATTAGTGATATACGATTGCATACTAATCAGATTTTGGTTAGATTATTAATAGTTAAGCACTAAATCGTTTTCATTCACTAATAATGGTGTGGATGGTTCATATTTATATGCACAGTGAAAACAAATGTGTAGTAAAAGTGTAGTATTTTACACTTTTTTTCAGATTTTTCACTCAGAAATTGCTAGTAAATGTCACCATAATTGCAAAGAAACAGCAAGTAAAACATTGAATTATTTGTACAATTTTGAAGTAGAATGACTGAAATAGTATTTTTCTTGCAAAATGTACTGTTATTTATTTATTTTATAATGCACAAAAAACTATCACAAAAATGTGCATATATCTACACAATTCTTTGGGAAAATGTACTCCAATAATGTTTTATTCAACTTTGATATATATATATATAATTTTTTTTATAGGCTAATGAAATATAGTAACAATTTGCAAGATGTTACCATTTGCATAATATTGAACAAACAATAAAATATGTAAATAATGAGAAAGTATAAATCTTAGTTAATTTCAATGTTTATTAATAAATTATCTAAATCAAAAGTCTGTTAATATCATATAGATGACCTGAACAAACCTGAACTAACAATGAACAGTTGTTGTTTTTTTACCTAACATTAACTAAGATAAAAAGAAATACTGTAATAAAAATACTGCTTGTTATTAATTATTGTTACTTAACGCAACGTGAAGTAATGGACCTTATTGTAAATCATTAGTGAAATGTATTTAAGATGGTATATAGATGCGTCAAATTTAGTATACATGTGAAATAGAGAATATATTTTAGAAGTGGATATGTTCGTGAAAAATTTGTTTATTAATTATTAGTGTACGTTTTACAAGAAAAACAATTTCATTCTATATACTTCAAATGTTCATGTTTCATGTTTCTTTGCCATTCCTCAGTAGTTCTTTGTGAAATTAAGAAAAGTTCGAAAAGTTTTCGAAGTAAATCCTACTCAGTGTACGCTTATGGTTAGTGAAACCCAATGACTGTTCGCCTCATTGAATAACCACGCCCCCAAATCATGTCATTGGTTGAGGCAGCGTTAATTCGCTCAAATAGATCAACATTTAAAGAGACTGAAAGTGAAATTATTTTAGCAGGTTGTGACCTCTCTAGAAAGATTGAGAACTATATCCTAGCATTACCCATAAAGCATCAGACAGGGAACATGCATATAAATGTACACCGCTGTTCAATCTCGACTGTGTTTTCTGTTTTTGAATACTGTGGGTGATTTCACGGGACCAACCGGGTAGAGACACAAATCTCAGACTAGCAATCTGTTAGCGCGGGATGAGCTTATGGATAGCGTGCAGCTGTGAGTGGGAGAGACACGACGGTCGTAAAGAATAAATTATCTTTCAGAAACCGAGGGGAAGGGTGGAGGGTGAAGACAAAAGAGTAACGAGATGCTTTCAGCTGACGTTTGAGATCTTCCAGAACGAACGGTTGGAGATAGAGAAGAGAACGGCTGTGCTGCACACATCGACGTTTTGCAGGACGTCCCAGCAATGCAGAAGGATGCAAATGAGATGATAACGTGTTTGTTGTTGTGCAGTGGACGGGTGATAAAGTCACACACTGATGTACTACTGTTAGCAACAATCCCAAATCCGATCAACGTTTTGGCAGCTCGTAACATGACTTCAGTGTGAAAACACGGAAATGTTTTATGTCTGTTAGTCTTGTTTTCATACTAGGGGAGTGAAAGATAGCAGACCGCCCCACCCTGAGAAGAGCCCACTCCCAGCAGAGAAGAGTAATATCACACTGACAAGTTTCCTAAAACATAAATATAAAAATAGTAATTTATAAATATAAAACATTTTTAGTTACACATTTTCTTTGTAAATACACTTGCATGCATGTTTGTGTGTCTGTCAAAATAAAATCATTTTATAATGTATGTTTAATCACATCCATGCATATGTGCATGAAAATACATATTTAGATAAATAATAAATGCAAATCAAATTTCAGTACTCAAGCAATATAATTGTGTTAATTGATTGTTTTAATGGTTTTATCTGGTGAATTAAAATATAATTAATTTATATTAGTAAGTAAAACTCTTTCTCTTCTAACCTTACATCCCCTTTCTCTTCAGAAATGGATTAAATCACTTCACAAGCCTTAATACTATTATTATTATTATTATAAAATATAATAATTAATATTAATATTATTCAAGTTAATTTAATAATAATTAAAAAATTATTAAACAATTAAACAGATAGGCCTAGTGATAGTAATAATAGTGACTAAAAATAAATAACCAAATAAATCATAAATAATCATTGGTGTCAAAATAAGAGCCAAGCTAAAATATAAATTCATGTCCAAAAAAAAAAACAATCAGAGTTGTATTAGATTATGCCCATATATTTATTGTATTTCTTTTAAAAGTTGTAAATTTTATGCAATAATATTTAAAAACTAATTCTATTAAATAAACTAATTTTACTTTAGATAACGCCAAAATAACTTAACTAAAATAAATACAGCTAAAAACTAAATTAATAATAATAATGAAAAAAAACATATTAAAAACTAATAATAATAAATGGCCACACACACACACACACACCCACATACATATATAAATGACAAAAACATCAATAATACTAAAATTTAAATAAAAATTGATTTTATTCACCTGATACTTACTATTTGAAATTGCTTAAAAATATAAGAAAATTTAAAGGAGGTATTTTAGTGTTTATGGGCAAAGTCTGTTTCTGTTTATGATCACAATGTTGTCCATTTGAATGATCAAAAGGCTCTCATATGAAATTCATGACATAACGCAGCGGCTCACCCACGTATTCCAGATGTCAGCGGCCGGATTCGCTCTCCGAGGCCTCCGGAGACAAATGTGCCGCTTTGTCTGTTGAGAACCGCAGCTCATCATCTCCTTCATGTTATTTTGACTACTTGTCTCATTGAGAGACAATCACTGCGAGGTTCTCCGTCATCTGGTTGATATTAGTGGTGAGGAACACATGGTGGATTCAAAGGAACAGACCCCGCTGAGCTCATCTGCTGCTGGGTACGGGACGTCCCGAGGAGGAGGATCCCGCCATAAGTCCTGCAGCGACACAACAGCACAGTGATGAATGCCAACCCCCTTGAAGAAGAGTCAGGGCGTTTTTACATTCACAAAAGCTGGATGCAATGCAAAAAATATTTTCTGACTCAGCATTTTTGTCTTGTTTTCCACACGTCTAAACATCCTTTTAAAACAAATCGATTTACTTTGGACGCAAATGTGATATTAATTGTTGTCATGTTTATTTTTATGAGCCCCTTGGCAAAGCGTTTGTTAGCATAAATCATGCAGAATTTTTTGAATGTAATTTTTCAAGTGAATTTATGATGTTTTTACATCATTACTGAACCTAAAACCTTTCTTTTTCTGTTCATTCTGTGCATAGTGCCAGTGTTATTTTAGTATGACTGAGACTATTATAGATTGTTTATTATTATTTTAAATTCCATTTTATTTCTACATTTTCCTTTTCATTTTAAATTTAGTTAATGTTTTAGTCAGTTTGCTTTGTTTTTGAAAAAAAAAATTATATTTACTTTATATTTTACATTTAAGGCAAAGTTTGTGTTTTTTTTTATTTTATTTAAATGTCTATATAGACTAGTTTTTTATTATTATTTATATTTTTATTACATTTTTGTTCTTGTCATTTTTATTTATTTATCTTTAAAAAAAATTATATAATTTTCATAAATTTTATATCAGGTTTAGCTATTTTAGTACATTAAATTAAACTATATAAAAATGATAAATATATAGACATTTTTGGCCTTGGCAACAAGCTAAAAGATAAACAGTTTAATCTTTTTTTTTTTTTTTTTTTTTTTTTTTTTGTGTGTTTTGTCATTTTTATAAATATTTGGGTTATTTAAAATGTAATTTTAATTCAGTTTTACTTTAACGTTAAGTTAAAATAAATCAAAAAGATAAAATGAGCTTTGGTACGTAGCTGAAAGAAAAAGTTTTTGTTTTAATCTTTTTACATTTATTTTTATTTTTATTTGCATTTTTGTAATTTTTGTCACTTTTTGAAAATGTGTGTGTGTGTGTGTATGTATATATATATATATATATATATATATATATATATATGTTAGTTATTTTACTACTAAAGTTTAAAGGAAAACGCCTTATGATCCAAAAAGGGATGAATTTAGAAGCCACCCAACACTAAAGAATGAATGGTGCTTAGCTAAATGCTAACATACAGTAGTAGCACCACATGCTTCTGAGACGGGAGAGATACGAGGGAAGAACATAGTGGAATATGGAAAAACTGTGGCGTTTTTCTTTAAACTTTTTTTTTTCAAATTTATATTTATTCGAAAGTAACAGAGTAAACTAAAATAAACCTGCATGGTGAATATACTGCAAACTACTAACACAGTACAAGCATTACAGTTGTACTAAGTATGCTGTTCCTAACCGTGCGTTCACTTGCTGACATGCATTGATATTATATGAATAATAATCTAATGATATCATAAATAATAGTATAATAGTCCCAGTTCACTTTTAAACCTTTAAATCAATTTTCCTGATTATACTTCCATTAAATAATGTTTATACCTGATTATACTTACTTAAGTAACATTTTCAATGCAGGAATTTTATTTGCATCAGAGTATTTTTTATAGTGCTTTATACATTATTAAGTAAAGGATCTTAATACTTCATCCACAACAATATTTAGTAAGGTTATCTTATAACGTTACCCTCCTTGTGGTCAGTCTACACAAGAACAACAATTTTGTTTGCTTTGTGTCCACTTTAACTACAAGATTAGCATTCGATCTACGTCAGAGCTTCAAAGCATCCTTGAATCTTTCTACATCGTTGTTGGCAGCGTGGCCAGAGTGATTTTTGACGCTCTTGGCACAGTAACATTGCCATGCTCTTAAACTTGATGACTTGAGAATTAGGCAGTCATGGTCTAATGGTTAAGAGTGTTGGACTTGTAACCTGAAGGTTGTGGGTTCGAGTCTCAGATCAAGAGTGTTGGACTTGTAACCTGAAGGTTGTGGGCTCGAGTCTCAGATCAAGAGTGTTGGACTTGTAACCAGAAGGTTGTGTGCTCGAGTCTCAAGAGTGTTGGACTTGTAACCATAAGGTTGTGGGTTCGAGTCTCAGATCAAGAGTGTTGGACTTGTAACCAGAAGGTTGTGGGCTCGAGTCTCAGATCAAGAATGTTTGACTTGTAATCAGAAGGTTGTGGGCTCGAGTCTCAGATCAAGAGTGTTGGACTTGTAACCAGAAGGTTGTGGGCTCGAGTCTCAAGAGTGTTGGACTTGTAACCAGAAGGTTGTGGGTTCGAGTCTCAGATCAAGAGTGTTGGACTTGTAACCAGAAGGTTGTGGGCTCGAGTCTCAAGAGTGTTGGACTTGTAACCAGAAGGTTGTGGGTTCGAGTCTCAGATCAAGAGTGTTGGACTTGTAACCAGAAGGTTGTGGGCTCGAGTCTCAGATCAAGAGTGTTGGACTTGTAACCCGAAGTTTGTGGGCTCGAGTCTCAGATCAAGAGTGTTGGACTTGTAACCAGAAGGTTGTGGGCTCGAGTTTCAAGAGTGTTGGACTTGTAACCAGAAGGTTGTGGGTTCGAGTCTCAGATCAAGAGTGTTGGACTTGTAACCAGAAGGTTGTGGGCTCGAGTCTCAGATCAAGAATGTTTGACTTGTAACCTGATGGTTGTGGGTTCGAGTCTCAAGAGTGTTGGACTTGTAACCCGAAGTTTGTGGGCTCGAGTCTCAGATCAAGAGTGTTGGACTTGTAACCAGAAGGTTGTGGGCTCGAGTCTCAGATCAAGAGTGTTTGACTTGTAACATGAAGGTTGTGGGTTCGAGTCTCAGATCCAGCAGGAATTGTCATGGGAGGATTGAATAAGCAGAGCCCTCTCCAACCTTCAATACCTCGACTGAGGTCAGACATCAAACCTCCAAATGCTCCATTTGCTGCCCACTGCTCTACGTGTGTGTTCACAGTGTGTGTGTGCACTTGATTGGGTTAAATGCAGAGCACAAATTCAGAGTATGGGACACCATACTTGGCCACACGTCACTTCACTTTTAAGACACACGAGATGACTAGGTGGTTGAAAGGGAGGCCGCAAAAACACAGTTCATCACATAAAAACCCCTTAATCCAAATAATCTTTACTGCAGCGTATGTCAAAGACGCTTAATAATTCTTATAAAATCCGATTACATCGTCTCTTTCTGGTGGGGAACAGCATTTTTGTGCAAACAACTCGACTAGATAACCATAACCATCCATTAGGGTCCGATGGACTCTGGGAAACGTTAGATTTATGGGAGATCTTGCCCCTGCGAGAACGTTTAATAACTGCACTTTAATAAGTTTCTGTTCTGGACAATAACAGTAAACCGTAAATAACGTCAGATCAACAGATAGGGCCGTGGATGGGCGCTCTGGGAGGGGGAGAGATGAGGCCGCCGAGCACTAAATAATTGTCCTGCGCTTGGCCGGCGTGTGTATTTGTGTTGGCGTGGACGAGGCCGCGGTGCTCGTAAAACTGGAGTAGGGTTAATGGGTGAACAGCACCGCCCTCCAACCTCACACCGCGAGCGACAGCATCAGCCGTCTGAGAGCGCTGGACGTGCTTCTGATCAACATGATGCTCAGCGATCACTTTCATCAGGTCACATCAGATCCATCTGAAAATATCATGAGGTTCGTTACACAACATTATATAATAACTGATTATTGTTTTCTTCTTTTCTGAATTTTTATTCATATAATTTTCATCTCCCTTTTGTATGAATTTACTAAATTTTTTTTATTGTCTTTTTTCTTCCACATTGATTACTGCAAAATATAGATATATTTTCTATTTTTATTTTCATCATTATCTCTTTTTCGTCTGAATTTAAATATATTCTTATTTATAAATATATTTTTATTTTTTTGGTTTGTTGTTGTTTTTCCACATCTGTTTGTATAATTAAAAAAAATTAAATTATATGAAATGAAATTTTACCATCTCCCATTTGTCTGAATTTATTAATTAATTAATTAATCTGAATAGATGTGTTTGCATGTAATGTAGTTATATATACTGTTTTAAAATGTGTGTATTTTTTATTTGTTGTTTTTCCTGCTCTGCATTTAAAGTAGCATTTTCTAAATTTATTTCCACATTTCTATTTTTATTTTTATTAATTAACTCCCTCTGAATTTACATACTTATTTAAATGTATTTAATTTATTATTAATATAGTTTTTATATTAATTTTAGTAGGGCTACTTTTTATTTTTGTTTGCCACAGAGAAAATTGTACATTGTACAGCAAATAAAATAAAAAATAAACTTCCAGAAGATTTTTACACATAATTTTTTTGTCATAAAAATATTAATTTTGTTTTTAAAAACAATAATAATAAATATGTCTGAAACAAGTGTTTTTGTTTAGATTTATGGATTAAATAGAGTGAACAGGTCAAGTGAACTGTAATTTCAGTTGTTATTCTTATGAGTATTACAGTATTACTATTGTAACATGCTAACACCAAACTGTATTGAATTCATTTGTGAATCAACTTTTTCCAGTCCAATGACTCATTCTGTGATTGAATCATTTTTTAAGTGGTTCTCGTTTTGTTCAAGTACTAAAAGAATCATTACAAATCCCATCCTTACCGAAAAGACAGTTGTCTATGTAGGCAGTATAATAAACAACCGACACATTCACAAATCACGGTAATTTGCTGTAAGAGTGCAGCATCTGCTCATGTAACTCATATTCATGTTTCTCAGCTTTAACTGCACACGCAAACACGTCTTTGAAGAGAAATCTGTTTTAAGTCTGACCACCGGCTTCTGATTTGTAATGTTTGTGAAGCTGTTTGCACACAAATAGTTACCATGGGTTTACAAAGCAATAATTTACAGCGCAATACTCCCGAGTGTTGTTTGACTTGCAGGCGCTTTGTTTGCTCAAACAACAGGGCGCCATTATAAGCCGACTTCAAACACAGATAGTCATGTCCAAACATCTTCTCATTAAGGCTGGAAACACACGGAGGCTGTGCGTCCCGACTCATTCAGGCCCCGAATGCCACGATCCCAATGTCATTGATAAAGCATCAATGTGCGGCGCAGCTGAGACCACAAAACCCGATACTTCATAGACAAAATCCCCAGACATTTGGAAAATATTTGCATTTTCAACATCTTGGTTAGCTCACACAGCACGCGAGAGAGAGAGAAAAAAACGGGAAAACATTTTGGCAAATGGGAAGGAGTGTCATTTTGTAAGGAATTTAAATGTGGATTTGTTACAGATGGAGACACGTGGGTTGGCTGGATGTTTTTCTCTTCCAGTGTGGGATTTTTTTTTTCACCTGTTTTATAATCCAGCAGGTTAAAATCGCAGTTTATCCAGGTTTAGTATGAGTTTGTTTTTTCATCAGATTTGAAGAAATGTAGCATTCCATCACTTGCTCACCAATGGGAGTGTATGGGTGCCATCAGTATGAGAGTCCAAACAGCTGATAAAAACATCACAATAATCCACAGCAGTCCAGTCCAGCAATTAACATCTTGAAAAGCTAAAAGCTGTGTGTTTGTAAGCAAAAATCAATAATAAGGCAGTTTTAACTTCAAATCACCACGTCTGGCTAAAACACGAGTCCATAATCTATAATAACTCTACCTCCGGTGTAATATGTCCTCTCGCATCAAAATCCACTGGTTTATTTGTTAAGAGGTGTTTCGGCTTGTAAACAGTGCTTGATCAGAGCAGATTTCTCTCCTGATTCAGACAAGAAGACCTTTTCACTGGAGAAAGCAATTTAATGACATTTTAGCTGGAAACTAAGGCTTGAAGTTAAAAATGTCTTAAAGATGGATTTGTTTTGGCTTGCTAAAATCAAAAATGCAAAAATAAAAATAGTTTGGATTTTGAAGTCTCTTGGCTTTTGCAATTTATCTAAGGTGATTTTGGAAGTTATTTTAAACATGAAAAAACAAACAAAAAGCCATAACAAAAAATATATATATAATGGTTTCCACTACAAATACCTTTATAAACATTACAAACCATCAACTTTTAACCATTAAATTTTTTTTTTAAGTTTTGTGACATATAACATGATTTTTTATTGGTTTTAACAAGCCACCAATAGAAGGTGACCAAATATCAGTTGAAACCCAATGAGGTACATTACAGTTTCCATTAAAACCAATACAAGTCCCATTATAACCAGTAAAACCATTACAATTTACAATTTTTATTTTAATGGTGTTTATTTTTTTTTATTATAATATATTTTTTTTTTTCAGCTAAGTCGTTTCTCGTTTATTTGGTTCCACAGTGTTTGCTGAATTAAATAAATTACATTTAGGATTGGCGCTCGTCTGAAGGTTACATTTATTGGTTACCCGTGAGCCAATCACATAACGTTTTGTCATGACGTGTGTTATTCCCCGGCTCAGCCGCTTTGAACTTCCACTGAAAATACAGGAATGCTGTGAAAAAAAAAAAAAAAAAAAAACATTGAGCAAGTTTCGCTGCTTCTTTAACCTGATCCTGCATGAAAGTAACCAAAGGGGACACAATCACAATTATCACCTGGCCGGACTTTGGCCTTACAACATCACCTCCATTCAAAATGTAAAACAAACACTCTGCGAACAGCATCCCGTCTCTCCATTTCCGCTGTCGTTTTCGATTTCCCCAACCTAAACTGCAATCCTAAATCCGGCGCTTAGCATCTACATCACGGCTCTCAGCCCGCCCTCTGTTCGTTGTTTGGCCGGCTGTTTTAAGGCCGGAGGAAAACTGGGAGACAGTTTGCTATCTCAGACTGAGTACAGAAGTGAAATGAAATTGAACGGAAGTACGAAGTCTGACGTTGTAAGGCTAGCCTTGCCTATATCTATTGAAACTGTGGGCAAGTTATTTGTTATTTCATATTAGTTATATAGCATGGTCATGGCGCATTTTTAGTTTAGTTTAGTTAATAAAAGTTCTATGCGTTAGACGTTGTATTTCGTTGTTGCTTGAATTGAATCGTCACTGATCTGCCACTAATTTGAAAGTGAAAGTAAAATGCACTTTTGCTAGCTATATAAAAGCAAAGGAAAGCAAGGCAAAAACTCAAACAAACTAAACCTCCTGGCATTACTGTTGTTGTCACACATCAATTAACCGGTGGGAAAAAATCCTCACCGTCACATCCCCAGATTTGATGAAGCTTTTGACTTAAAAAGATGTTAACTGATGGACTGGAGTGGTTTGGATTACGGTGATGTTTTTATCAGCTGTTTTGACTCTCGTTCTGACGGCACCCATTCACACCCATTGGAGAGCAAATGATGCAATGCTACATTTCTTCAAATCTAATGAAGAAACAAACTCATCTACATCCTGGATGGCCTGAAGTTGAGTACATTTCCAGCACATTTTCATTAAATTTTAAGCCTTAGTGTTTGGGGTTTGTTTTATCAAAGAAGAAGACCTTATCGTTAAAGATCATTGGTTAATGCAGGTAAAGCAACCTCATAAAACTATAGGCCTAATAATAGATCATGACCTTTATCCATGAATCTTATGTGTGTCCTGTCATTTGGCCCGCATGCTGATTCAAAAACAGAGCAAATGTCTAATTATAATGATCATTTCTGTTTCGTGGTCCAAAGTAAACTCAGAGCCCGATATTTCGGTGCTTTATGGAGTTTCATTGTCATAAAATCCATGAATAGATGAATAGATTAGGGGAAGACACATACTGGGTCCCAGCAGCAGCTGTAAAATACATTTTTAGCCAGAAACAGATGCTAGCCACATCTTCACATTTCATCAGCCCATGTTATAAAAGCAACTGAACAGTACATGTTTCTTAAAGTACGTTTTTTTTTGTCATGGCTGTGTCCAGAATTAAACACACTCTAGAAATCACTTTGCAAACATTAAAATAGTAAAAAATAGTAACTTTAAGTGTCCATCAGATGCACAGTTCAGAATCACGCCAGAAGTAGTAGGTCAGGAAATTAATGTCGAACAATAAAGCCCCGCCCTCTTTGATTTGATTGGCCATCGCAAACATTTTAACATTGATGAGCGCTAACATTATTATTTCGCTTTTACAAGCAATGTGACTTTTAAATATAATTTCATTATTTATTATTTAAAAAATTATAATAAATGTTTTATTTATTTTATGAAATACAACACGATCTAATATGAAACACTAAGGTGAATAATAAAACAGACTTTTAAATATGAAAATTGTCATGGAATTATTATTTTAAAAACTGGAATTAAAAGATAAAATACTGATAAAATGTAAAGCAAGATTTGTTATAAAATATATTAACATATCAAATAAAACAATGTTCGAAGATGTGAAATATAAAATGTATCATATAAAATATGATTAATATGAAATATAAAATCAACATTAATTATAAATAAAAAACGGAAAACTTAAATGAAAATCTAAACTACTGATATTATAAAGTAAAATACAAAGCATTACATTTGATCAAATATAATATAATAGTGTTAAAATTAAAATATAGCCTAAAAATAAATAAAAACAATTGTATTGTTTAATTCTGTCAATGATTAATTTCCATTTTTAGAAATTCCTGTATTCAGAGAACTGCCTTTTATTTGTGTGAAATGTGTGTTTTAACAAAGTTTATTTTCTAAAAGTCCAGAAGGGCCTTTAGCTTAAGAAATATTTGAGGCCCAGATTGGCCGTGTCTTGGGTTGAATATCGTAAAGTATCTGATTTGGAACTGATTTCAGGTCAGTTTTCTGAGACGTCATCTGAATAGAGGCCTGGAGTGATGATTTTCTCTTAATCTGATCCAGGATGAGTAAATTAGCGACATCTGTCAGACGGTGGTGAACGAGAGGCTGTGTTAGCATCTGACAGATACATCAAGCCACACACACACACACACACACACACACACACACACACACACACACACACAGAGCTCTCCGAACCCACAATGAGACATGACTAAAACCCAGCAAGCATCTGTTCTGATGACAGGGGCATGAAAAGACCAGAAGAAAACAATGAAATACATCAGGGCTCAACAGTAGGTTTAGCCTGATGGCCTGTGAAAGAGTTTGTTGACAGAACTGTCACTTGCCTGCTGCTCATGTTCATAATGATTTGATGATCATATTATCATTTTAGTTTATGAATTTAGAGCTGTCACAAGAGTCATATTGGCCCCATATGGTATAAAATAGTAGAAAAATTATATACAGATTTGCAAACATTTATTTTAGATAAAATAGTTACCAAAATTATACCAAAATGACCATATGATCAAATATGTAAGTGTGAATGAATTTGGAATAATTGTAAAAAAAAAAAAAAAAAAAAAAAACTTTAACATTTAGCAGTATTGCACAATTCATATTTATGAACTCTCTTCCTATACTGTATATAAGTATTACAGAATAAACATAATTGTAAATGTGTGTGTGTGTGTGTGTGAAATAAGTGCAATTTTAATAATTTTAAACCATTTGTTAAAAAAATAATTAAAATGACATTATTGTAATTATATAGTTAAATCTAATATATCTAACTGAATTAAAATGTAGGAAATTCTAAAAATAGAATATAATAAAATAAATATATTATGGCATAACATAGAGTTTTGCACTGGATAAAAAAAAAAAGTAAAATATAAAAATATTATACTGATAGTACATTAATTTATACAGATAAGTTATACATAATTCCACAAATATAATTGAGTTATTTTTATGTTGATTAATATAATTGCTGTGGTGATTTAGTAGGAGAAAGCCTGGACTGTATTTTGTTCTCTGTACCCAGGTGCTGATGAGCATGTGAACCAAACACGACATGCGGATTCCACAATTCAGACCAGATGCCAAAATAGCAGTCAGACGATTCCACCCGCACGCAAAAGCCAAACCAGAGCCGTGAGTTGGTTGGTAAAATGTATAAGTGGTAAGCGTCTCCATAGAACCCAATTTGTGTTTCTGGTCAGAAACAAGTACACCAATATCTTCTGTAGCTCTGATATGTGTGCCAATTACATTTTTATGTTCTGGAATATTAGAAAGGTTGTTAAGCACAGGGGCGGTGAGTGACATAAATCTTTTAGATTACAGGCTTCATGCCAGAGAAAAAGCACCAACGTGAACCGTGCCAACATGATTCTGAACCTTTGAAATCCCTCCGCACTATGATATTTGAGGCACTGATTAAAAGCATTAAAATGTGCAGTTTATGTTGCACAAGTGATTCAAGAGGCTGTTGAATCCCTCATTAGGGACTCTATTCATTAACTTCAATTGTTGTTTATTATCTGCTGTCTGTAATTGGTTGAAGTTTAGCTTAAACCTGCGGAATGAACTCAAACTAAAATTTCCTACTTACGTTCTGGCAAGGTTCTCTCAAAGTTATGAACAAACGTTCTTACAGTAACATTAATGGAACATTCATTCAAATCTGGTCTCAATAATGTTCTCAAAATGTTAGCACAAAAAATATTGTCTATCATTTGTTTTTAGAATTTTTAACCTGAAACATTTTAGTTGGTTTTTTCAAATGTTAATACTTGTTCAAAAGTAACATTCCCATGATGTTTGCGAAAGTGATAAAATTCTATATTTTTATTTAAAATCAATTTGACGGCATGTTATCTGGATCACTGAATCCATCAAATCAGGTTTGCATTAAATCTTGGCATCAGGATCTCCACTCAGACTTCATCTAAACTGATGTACTCCAATAAAACTTTGATAAGGATGAACAGTTTCAGGACATTTTGTTAACCTTTTTTTTTTTACCAGTTTGTGGACTGATGTTAAATTTCGTACACATCTGCAGCCCTTGATTGAATTTGCAGTCTTTTATCACATTTTAGGGGTGAAATTTCCGCTAAATGGAGCTGAGAGTACTACAGTTTTTTTGGTAACCAGAAAGCATGATCAAATTACCATAAATATTTAATAAACAAGCATAAAGTGGATCTTTCCGAATAATAGGACATTCCATTACGAATCTGGCTTTCTGTGCGTCAGTGTTAATTTAGTATATTGTGATATAATAATATTTATTATTATTTTGAATGAATTCGAATACATTTGTAGCCTAGTTCTGTTGTGGTTTTGTCACATTTATTTATTCATCCATTTGTTTCAGTATTAGTTTAGTACATCAAATGCGAAAAAGCAAAAGCTATTGCCAATTAGCATAAATATTTTTTGTATATATTTTGTATTGTAGAATGTACTTGAGAAAATAGACAAAGAATTACATATTTAAATAAAATGTAATTATGCATCTAGACAAAAATGTTGTTTTAGTACTTATAATAACCTTGCTGTGTGTGCAGATTTTGTATTACTGTAATGCAGTGTAAGTGCGCTTACGTTCATAGGCCCCTTGTGGCGTGTCTTTCGATGCTTCGGTGGTCATTATAGCAGCTTGTCTTTTCCCATAAGCCCCGGACTGCCTTCTCTGACACGGGTCATGACAGCCAACCCCGTCTCCATGGGCCGGCAGCTAATCGGGGAGAATTTTCCGGCGGGCCAGCGCCGAGTGCCAATCCCAGTCAATGGAGCTCGTCGAGGAGGAATGCCGTCCAGAGCATTCCAATGGTAATCAACCCCGAGGTTACGGTTTCGGGGAAGTGACCTGTCGAACAATGGCGTGCAGGTCAATGGATCCCACAGTGCTGAATTCAGCTCCCAGAATGCTAAGCCGTCGTTGTGTGGTCACGCTCGCCCATTTTGGCTCTAAGGATTTGAATCGAGAGGGTCCATCCATCTCGGCAACAATCAGCGGCGGTTAGAGGTAACCGATCTTGACACGCTGATGCCCGTGAGAAGCATCTCTGACTCGGTCAACAAAAGCCTCCATGTCAGCCGTCGCCTTCCGATTGAAAACAACCCCCCACCCAGCCCCCCGCCGCCCCAAAACCTCCAGACTCGCAGCCAACTCTCATTACTTACCTTTGTCAACCTTTCTCGACGAGTCTATCAACGACTTTGAATTCACTCCATTGGCGTGAAGGCTTTCTTTCAGGAGCGAGAGAAAGACCCTTGAATGAATAACGGGAATCACAAAGAAGATGCTCCTCGTCCCAATGGAAAAACAGACTTAATAAAGTGGTGGGCTTGCGTTCGTGCCAAAGTTTAGTTGATGCTCTGGCACCTGTGAGTAACTTTTTGGGATGTACTATGATTGTAAAGCGGTCTCAAAGCAGCCGTGTTCCTTCTCAAGGCTAACAGTCACCTCCTTTGCCCTCTCTTTTTTTTTTGTAATCCCAATATGTTTTTCAGATAAATACATGCCATGTTGGAAAAACATTTAGACCGCAGTGTTGGTTTGCAGTTGGCGATTGTACCCGCTTTGGTATTTCACTTATGAGGTGATTCAATCACAGTCAATCCAAAGAGAGCGCACGCGCACACACACACATACACACACACACACACAAACAAACACACACCTATAACCTATTAACTTCTTAGATCGACTTATAAACCAACCACTAACTCTTAACATCCGGTGAAAACTGTCTAATCGCCTCTTCTCAGTCGAGGACTTCTTCATATCTGGTGCACAGGCGGTTCAAAAAGTTTTACTGTACGTTTGGGAATATTTCCAGACATTTTGCATCGTACAAGTTTAGCAGAACCAGAATAGAAACATGCACACTGGGAAAAAGTGTTCCCAACATCATGTGCTGAACAAATGACCAGACATTTAAATTAAATAAGCATTTGCATTTCTGTACGTTTAAAATTAAGTAAAATCTTCTTAATTCTATGATAATATTTCATACAGTGAGTAAACCTATAGGCAACTTTTAATTATTATTAATGCAATGGAAGGATAAACAGGAGTGAAATTTGACAGCTGGATCACAACTGGAGCTAACTAAAGTCAGAAACCCATCACTCAAATGCCACCCAGGACCATTTGACAATCTACTGATGTCAAATTTCCAGTTTAGGATTAGCTTGTGTTTCGAGAATCTGGGCTTGAGTTTTTTAAAGGTTTAACTGTACTGGCTGTGGAGAAAATGCTGAATGACTCGTCTCGCTATGTCTATCATTAACTGTCAACACAAATGCATGCTTATATGCTGTTTGAATGCTACTTGAAAAGTACCAAAAGAAACCATTGATGGTGGTGCCCAAACTAAGTGGTTATGTGAGAAATGACTCGAGGTGCCAAGCTGCACATCTGCAGAGGAACACCGCCAGCATGTTGAATGAACTCGATCCTCTCGATGCCTCTTCGTGCAATGACAATCGCACGGCTGTATCTGTTGAATAACACTTTTCACTTAAAGCCCCACAAAGAGCTGCTCTCTGGGCGGAGGGAAAGCAAATCTTGAACATATTACTGTATTTACTTTCTTTGGCTAAGCCCCGGTCGGGTCGGGGAGGCAGTAGTGGCTTTTGCGGACGGGTGTTTATTGTTTGGGCTTTGTTGTTTTTGGGTCTTAATTAATGCTATGTTGACGACCTCTGTCACATACACCAGCGAGCAACGATTGAGTCTCACGCAATGTGCGGCCCGATCTGAAGGCCAAAGCGCAGAGATCTACCACACCGCTGGTTGCTGGGAGGAAGACAGACGTGAAAGAGAAAATACACAAAGCAAAGCAGAATCTGTCAGTTCGGGTGCGCTTTCTCTTGACGTGCTCGAACACGTGCAAACGGCTCCCCTCAAACACGATTTATCGTAGCACTGCAGATTGATCATTACCTTACAAAAATGTGTTCTAAGAACATTTTGCTAATGTTACCACTAACTGATACAAAGGTTATTACATTATTACATTAAAATGTTTTAAAATCATTGATTATGAGACATTAAGGAAACATTCCATTTGATAATTTAGCAAATATTATGGAAACGTTGATTGTTTTAGCAGTAAGTCATAAATCCAGTAACGTTCTAATTGTTTCAGTAACGTTCCCATTAGATAATGTAAATATAATTTTTTGAACATTCAAAAAAGTTGTTTTTTGGTTCATTATTGGATCATTACTTTTGAATGTTCTATGAACTTTGTCTTTTAATCAAGTCATTACCAAGCCAACAAAAATATGTTTATGAAGTTATGAAAACTTTATCACTAAATGTTCTTTGGGCATTCAAGATGTCACATTTTTTAAATGTTTTAAAAACACTGGTTATGCGAATGTAAAGGCACATTCCACTTGATCATTTAGAACATTTTCACCGGAGTGCTACTTTTGAATGTTCTCTTAACATTGTTCATGGAACGCTTTTTTTTTTCTTCTTTTTTTCGTCTTCCAGAAACGATTTAGCAGGATGTCTATCAAGAAATTCATTAGAAATTCATCAAATGTTTTCAGAATGTGTCACGTACATTCTGAAAATGTTATTTTTGAATGTTCTCTGAATGTCCAGTGTTAAAAGAACATTCCGAAATATTTTAGGAATGCTACTTTTGTTACATTGGAATGTTCCAGGAATGTTTTGCTAATGTTCCAATAAAGTAATAAAAATGTTAATTTTGAATGTTCTCTGAACGTTCCGTTTTTTAAATGTTTTGAATATTTTTTATGTTATTACGAATGTTAAGGGAAACTTACCCTTCATCAAACATTATGGGAATGTTACTTTTGCATGATTTCCAAACATCATTCATGGAACTTTTTTTTCTAAAACCTTTTAGCTGAACATCTCTCAATAAAGTCCTTACCTAGCTATCAAAAATACGTTCTACTTATGAAAATGTTGTTTTTATTGTTTAAAAACATTGATAATGCGACCAATGAGGAAACATTATGGGAATGTTACTTTTGAGTGTTCTCTGAACAGGTAGTAACATTTAAAACTCAAAAAAGTCCAGTCAAATGTTTTCAGAAAAAAAAATACATGAACGACACATAAATAATGTTTTTGTGCTAGTGTTTTGAGAACATATTAAGACCAGATACTGTACCTTCAAACAAACATTCTATTAACGTTACTGGAAGAACTTTGAGAGAACCTTGCCAGAACATTGCCAAAGTTCCGAAAGCATTCCCTGTTAACTGGGTACGGACCCCAGTGGTTTTGCAAGCCAAGCATGGTGATTCTCTTTAGGAGATGTTGACTCACACGGCCTCGCCTCTTGACAGACCCTGAAATCCACCGCTGGAGAAACGCTCGTTAAATCGCCTTATTTTTGAACTAAGGTCAGGAAATCCCTTCAGGGGCCTTCAGTTGGGTCTGAGGCATTGAGGGACCAGAGGCCACCCCAATACAGCTTTACTCCACACAAGCACATGACCGCTGACTCTATGTCTCCCAGAACTGTGGTTTGGGTGGTGTACAGCCATTCAGAGACTTTCAGATGGGCTTTCTCCTCCAACAGGCCTCCAAACAGAGCACCTGGACTTCAGATAAGATCAGTTTCTTATGCCGATTGGCAACTTGTTGCCAATAAATAGCTTTAGGCATATTATAAGTATGTTTCGATTTAGTATCAGCTTTGTCTCAGAGGTTTCCCTTAAAATATGTGCTAATGAGACATACATGACTCTATAGCGAATTCCAAAGTTTTCATACATTAATGGAATTCATAAAATAATTAGTTTTTTTTCCCCCTATTTTCCAGTACACAACATTCTTTCCAAGAAACATTGATTACTTGGGATAGTTTTTTTTTTTTTTTTTACAGTACTATCCAAATTGAGATTATACTTGAAACAAAGAAAAATCTCAAATCTCGATCTAAACTCAAACATTTCTGTTCACACTGCAAATTCTCTTTTCTTGTTTTCCAAAGCAAACAACTAAACTATAAATATACTAAAGATATACAGTATTTATGACTTGGCATGTCAGATCTTTTTTTTTGAAAAGATTATCAAAATTCAGTCAGTTTATACTTAGAATAAAGAAAAAACGTCTTAATTACAACTCAAATAAGTATCATTACAATTAAGTAAAATAAATAAAGTAAATAAATAAATAAATATTTCTTAGCATATATCCCGTTTTCTGCTACAGATAATTAAACATTCTCAAGATTCATATTTGATTTAGGATATTAAGTCAGTTTTGACAAAATTATCAAAATCTTAAAAAATATATATATATAATAATGTATACTTGAATCAGGGACAATAAATAATAATAATTAAAAAAATCACAATATCAACTCACATTAAACTGTAAAAATACTTTTTTTGTGTGTTTTCTCTTCAGATGTCTTTAAATTTCTTAAACCAAGATGCATTTGTTACTTTATTTATTTATTTTTATTGAGTATATAAACAAGTAAAATATCGTAATATCAACTAAAACATTTCTCATTAGGATGCATGTATACATAAATCACCAATAACTGCCAGTGGGCTGAGAAATAAACTTAAATCAAAGCAGATTTTTTTTTTTTTTTTTACACCCCACTTATTATATATACATGTTTCTGATTTAAAATTATATTTTTTGCTTGATATGCAAGACAAAATTCATGTTTTAAGATGAGAAATGTCTATATTGTGTTTTGATCGCTAACTTTAGTATCTTCACATTGTTGAGATCTTTTCTGAAACTCTTGAGGAAACGTCAGATTTAAGTCTTGGTTTTGGACAAAATGATCCGAATTAAGTGAGTTTGAACCGAGAAAAATATCAGCCAATGGGATAAGAAAAATAAAATTAATTCACAAGTTTTTTCATTTTATATTAGATATTACCAGTTCATGTGCATCTTGACTTAAGAATGTTTAAATATTGGTACTAAACATGACAAAATATAGAGTAAGAAGATCATGTTTCGCAGTGTGATGAGAACAGTTTGACTTGATATTGAGATCTTTGCTGAAACTCTCGAGAAACCAAGAGCCGTCTGAGAAAGATGTTACTCAAGTCTCCATTTGTTCTCCATTTGATCTCATCATTTTCTTGAGATCTTATTCACGATTCCTCCATGGGTCACTCCGTTCGGTCATGAAGTTTATTTTGATTTGGAAACGGCAGCAGCTGAGAAGCGCTTGACTCGTGTGCGGCTGCAGACTTTAGATGCATTAAGCAGGTGAGCGTGTGTGTGTTTGTGGCTCTTTTGCCCCAGACAGGGCAGGGGCCTTGGGGTCAGAAACACAGGCCTCATTTAGGAAGTGGTTCATGACCAGCCTGGAAACTATTAACAGGGCTGGTCTGTATGCCACGCTACTGTTAGACCCATTGCACTACCTCTACACTGGCCCAAACAGGACCTGCATGCACTGATTTTAGGGTGAAATATGCACTACTTAGGGAGTTTGATTTCTGAGCACATCTGTACCGGTCAGATTTCAGATCTATAGCCCTTTTTTAAATTGTTTTAAAGCAGCTTTAAAGTTTAAATTGCATATTTTACAGATGATATAGTTTACATTTTGCAACGATAAAAGCAATCAGGCAGTTGAAATTTGCTGTGAGGTAAATATCAATTTAAGTGAGTTCACTGTGTGTTTGTCCAGATAAAGTTAGATAAACTTGTAAATACAACTTCATATAAAGAGCTGGCTGATAATATATTCACACAGGACGATACGAACAATGACATCTGCACAGATTTGGTATAGCATAGTTATTAGCAGACTTGTCGCCACACCAAAATTTTAGTAGTTTACACTGAAAAAAAAATTGGAGGCAGTTTACACTCAGAAATTGCTGGTAAATTTCAGAAAAAAAAAAAAAAAAACTAAAAAACAAGGGAACCCATAAGTAGCACATTGAATAAAAAAGTTACATTTTAAAGTAGAAAATAATTGTAAAAAAAAAAAAGGCAGCTGTGGTTGCCAGAATTTTACTGTAAAAACAGCAACACTAAACACCATCATGGTGACACACCTGTAACTGAAATATGGAATAAACATTAATTTAACAACATTAGATATAGCATACAACCGTAATAAACATAACCGATAAGAAAACACTAAGAAGAAACATAGTTATTTCAAAGAAAAAACATAAAATTTGAAATGCAACACAGGGAATTATGGGAAATGTCAATTTATGTTTTTTCATTGTAAATTCTATATTCTTTTTCACTTCCAAAAATGTTATTTTACCGTAAAATTACATGAAATTTTTATTAAAGTTTTTTACTGTATATAGTTTTAGGCAAGTTATCATTAACCATTTAACAGGATTTTACTATAGCATGTTTACAGTCTTTTACTTTTAAATTCACGGTAATTTTTTACAATGTATATAAACAAACAAAATTACCATTTTACCAATATTACTTTTTACATAACATTAAATAGATGGAATTTCACAAATAGTAACAAATTTGGAACATGAAATTTATGTCAACTTTAATTTTATATATATATATATATTTTTTACAGAGCAGAAACATTTACATCCGTAGTTGTTAGTATTCTTCATGTGTCTTCATATCATTATCAATTAGGCACTTTTTAGAAGAAAATTGTATTTTGGTCATCAGTGTGACGACTTTTTCTGAATGAAAATGGTTTCCGTGTAAATCCTACACTTTTTCATTGAGGTTACTGTGACTTAAGGACTTTTATTTGTTAATTGTGTTTATTTTGCTGACCTTTCACCTTTACTGCTAATATTAACAGCTGGCGTTTGGTTTCCATAACTCTTGCCTAACACCCGATTATTTCTCCGTATCGTAAAGTTCACCGCAGTGCCTGCGATACTCAGGGAAGTTCCTCTCTCTCCCGCTCTGAAGTCTTTTTTTAACCCCTTGGCCACACAGTAACGCTTTTTCCTGATATGTGTGCGGTGAGCATGCGTAAGACCTGACCTTTTTTTCCTCTGGAAACGCTCTGTAGTGTGTCACCAGCGGCATGGAGGAAAAAGTGAACAGTGCTGACTTACACAGCTGGTATTTTTAGGGCCACGCTGGATGATGCCGCCAACTTACAAATGACCTCTCGCCCAAAATCATCCTGCTGTGGGAATATAGGAGTGAATCTCCTGAGAAACTGACCAGGAATGTGTCCAGAAAACACTTTATTTTACGGTATGTGTACAGTGTACTTACCCAAGAAAGTACTGGTATTACAGGGTAACTACATGGGTAATAACAATAAAATAAAATAAATTGTAAAGTATTTATCCATCATGATCTTATTATAGTAGGGCTGCTTGTTTATTTTCTAGTTTCCCTGGATTATATTAACAGGAATATAGTATAATATAAAGCATTTTCTTCTGTAAACTCTGTATAATATAACTCCTCTGTATAATATAAAGCATTTTCTTCTGTAAACAACCCTTAAATGTTTTTCACTACTAAGTATCTTTTATTTTTTTTTGCTTTTGTAAGTAAAAATAATAATAATTTTAAAGGGTTTTGCACTTTATAGTAACAAGAATTAGATTTATTTCCACATTGTACTAAGAATAATAAGTTTTCCTTTAATAAAATAGTGCAGTGAATGGGTGCCGTCAGAATGAGAGTCCAAACAGCTGATAAAAACATCACAATAATCCTCATCACTCCGGTTTATAAATTAACATCTTGTGAAGCCAAAAGCGGCATGTTTGTAAGAAACAAATCCAGCATTAAAAGCACTTCTGGGCACAAAATAACTCATAATAACACTCCCTCCAGTAATAAAGTCCATCTCGTGTTTTCCTCTCACATCAAAATCCACAAAATGTTTTTGATCTGTGCAGATTTCTCGCCTGATTCAGACAAAAAGGCTTTTCCACTGGAGGATTCAGAAAGCAATATTATGGATAATTAACTTTTTTTTTTTTTACCAACACACAGCTTTTCTCTTCTCAAGTCATTAATTGCTGGACTGGAGTGCTGTGGATTATTGTGATGTTTTTATCAGCTGTTTGGACTCTCATTCCGACGGCACCCATTCACTTCCATTGGTGAGCAAGTGATGAACTGCTACATTTCCCCAAATATGATGAAGAAACAAACTCATCTACATCTAGGATGGACTGAGGGTGAGTACATTTTAAGCAAATGTTAATTTCTGTGCATTTTTTCAACCGAACGAGGGTTCGGAGAGAAACATGTCAGTGCATGTGTTCCCGAAGTGAAGCTCCGGTGGCCGGCTCTCTTTCAGCAGGGCCTCCTCTCAGCTCCGGCCCCTTTGTGCCGTCTGAGTGGGGCTCTCCATTCACATCTAACAGTGGGATAATAGCCTTCTCATTCTCATCCCCCATCCACAGCCTCCTCCCGTTCAATTCCCCACTCTAATTGCGTTCCCTTGGAGCAGGAGAAGAGAAGGAGGGGGAAAACAACGCCGAAAAAACCTATAGTTCTCCAGGACTCTTCATTCATCCGACCCCTGCGCATTGTTTTGGAACAACAACCTGTGAACCCCGCATTCAGCCGCAAGAAAGAGGCACAACGGTCAAAAGCGCTGGAGAGCCGGCCCAGCGTTTCCCGTGATTCACAGAAAGTCCCGGGACGCTGATGAGGTGGAGGTTTAATCCCCGCTGTGCTGGTTAATGGAGGTCTCCTCATTGGTGTTCCTGCATTAGGTCCTCGTGTGGGAATCAAAAGCCACTCAACAATAACATAATCAGCATGTTTTCACTGTGAAAAAGCTTTTTGGACAATACCCCCCTCTCCGAGTCCCCACAAAGCCCTTTCAGACGAGCCGTTTTTACGAGTTGGATTAATTCGTTGTGTTTTGTGTCCCCCGCTGCTTGAAGGATGAAGTGGAGGTCTGAATGTGAAGAGATGAGGACACCTCATGCATACGTGACCGTACCGCGTTTGCTTCCCAGAAGACGTGTCCCGGAATATGTGCCATCGTCCCAGCCAGGATTCTGTATACAATGAACTCATGAAAATTCAATAAAGACAGAAATAGTTGCGAGTGACGATGTCGAGTTTCCCAACAGGAAGGAGGAAGTGGTGTTACGGATTAATTAAATATGGCTGATTTTCAATTGCATTTGAAAGCCGATGGGTTTTCACGTGTGTGCAAAGATGTGTTTGGCTGAATGCTTGTTTTGGACTTTCTGCATTTACAAAAAAATAAAAAAATTAATTAAGAATTTTGCTTCTTAAGTAAATGTATCTTTATTTATCTACTTAAGAAGTAAAATTAACTAAGATATATTAACTCTTATGTTCTAAAAAAAATTAAAATATTTAAGAGTTTACGCATAAAATAATAATTTTAAAAATAATCTGCCGATGGGGTCCAAAATTGACAAAACATGAAAATACCAGAAAAATAAACTGCAGTTTTTTTTTTCTTGTTTTCTAGTAAGAAACAAAAACTTAAATCAAGTTGAGTTCACTTGAGAAGTGACATTTCAATTTTTTTTATAATTAAATATTAATAGTTTATGCCTATACAGAAAAAAGGGGAAATCAAAGGAAAATACTGTTTGTTTTGTTTATTAAATCAACTGTTTATTAAATAAACAGAATTTTATTTATTTTTATTTATTTATTATTATTAATTTATTTATTATTAATTTAATTTAATTTAATTTAATTTAATTTAATTTAATTTAATTTAATTTTTCAAATATCTAAAAATTCTTAAATCAAGAAATATTTACTTGTGAAGCAAAATTATTTGAAAAAAGTGTATTGAATTCATGCTTAAAGCAATTACATTTATCTTGATTTGAAAAAATGTTTAGATGTAAGTCCTGTAAAAAAAAAAAAAAAAAGAAGACAAATAGAATTTCTTTTTCTGGGATTAGAAAAATTTAACTTATTTTTCCTTTGAATTAATTGTTATTATTTTTATTGACCACACATATTTTTTTCCATGCTTTCATTTAAAACTTATAATTTTTTCAGAAAACAAGACCATTTTCCTTAATGAAATGTATCTATATATAAGAATCTTTTAATATTTGTACTAGAAAACAAAACTAAAATACTGTGGAGGAACATCCTATGTCATAATGCAGTAATTTCTGCTGATAATTGATTGTAAGGAAGTTTTATGTATATGGAATGGTCATGTGGACTATTATTTATCTTTTATTTTTTGCATAATCCAATCAAATGCTTTATTTTATGATTATTTTCTCTTTGTACTCACAGAAACCAAAGGATTACAAGAAAAAAAAAAAAAACAGATTTGTCAATAGAAATAAATGATTGTTGATTGTTGTGGGATGTGGATTCCTCTCAGGGACATTTTCCCAGAATTTTATGTCTGTAAAATACTTTCCCTGCAAACTTCTCCCTGAAAATTACGATGTTTTGTGATGTTTCTCACTTCCTAAATCCCAACGGCTTCATTTATCAGATTCACATGTGCAAATAAACAACTGCCAGGCTGAATCTGACCAGCGCTAACGAGTCTCGAAGCACGTCACCTTCACACAGACGAATGTAGTGGATGCTTTCAATTCGGTAATTTGACACAAGGTTCTCCCGGCTGTTTCCAATAAAACAGATGAAGGGCTGTCACGTCCACCGCCGAAACATCACTCATGAGAAGATTCGTCTTCAAACATTAAAACCAGCCTTTCGAATGTAAACCAACATAATCAAGATGGATCCGCTTTCTGGAACAAACAATTCAACCGAAAGCTTTTCATGAATCGGAGGTCGGGACGCTTTAAAAACAGACTGGCGTCCAGACAAAAGGTTTTTAGTTCATCAGAGGAGTTACTCGTCTAAAGCATGACCTTTGACCTGCAGCTCAAAACAATCCTGTTTCATTGCTGTTTTATAGAAATAAAGCATCGGGGTGGAACGACTCAACAATGCAAAAATTACAGAAAATCCTAATAAATTAATTAATGCTTATGAGATAATCTTTTGAGGCCCATTGCCAATATATTTTAATAAAGCAATTTAAAATAACGAATGCATGTTTACACAAAGTCTGGAACGTTTTGTTCCTCTTAATATTTTGTCTCTGAATGAGGAAGTTTATTAGACGTTTATACGTCTGATCTGTCATGTGATTGGATTCATCTTGGGTTATTTTTTGGAATAGGCTACTAATCTTTCCAAGTATTTTGTTAAAAAGTATGTAGTTTGATGCAGTGCTATGTAAAATAATTAAAACTGAAGATATTAAAAAAAACTTTGGTTAATTGAATCGAAGCTGGAGGAAGACCTTAAGCATTAAAAAAGCAGAAATGGATTGTTGGCAACTAATTTAAATGCAATTTGATTTATTTCATGATTTTCACTTAAAGTTAAATAAAAATGCAAATAAATGATATAAAATAAGCTAAATATAAAAAAAATTACAAAAGCATTGCAAAGTAACTAGAACTTAAAATGAAAACTGAAAAATATGTATGTATATATATATATATATATATATATGAAATGCTATAATAGTATTCAAATTGCTTTGAATAAAACTATCTGCTAGATGTGTAAGCTACTAAAATTATTTTTAAATACTACATTAAAATTACTTAAAGTTATGCTATTTACTGAAAATAAAAATTCTAAAGCTAAATAGAAACAGAAACAAGAATGAATAAAAACAATAATAAAATTATAAACTAAAACTATAATTAAAAACAAAATGAAAATGAAAAATAAAGTGTCAGAAAATAGTATATTCTTATCTCTCTGCTAAATATAATATACAGATATAAATATTTAAATAATAATAATTTATATTATTCTCACATGACCTCTTTACATTAGTCTAGTTATTATATAAAAAAATTATCATAATTATAGTGTATTTTTATTTTATTATAAAACTTTAAATCTAAAATTAAAAGTGCTAAAACTAACTAAACTAATACTGAAAATACAAATTTAAATATAAAAAAATTATAAAATGATACAAGAACATAAAAAATTACTTAAAGTAAAATTTTAATTTTACAATTTTATAATAACTGTATAGAGAGAGAAAAATATAGAGAGACAGAAAGAGTGAAACTTATATATATATATATATATATATATATATATATATATATACAGTTATTATTATTTCAATTATATATTTTTTTCTCTCTTTTCTGATGTTTAAATGAAAGTGTAATATGTTAAGTCTGTGTGTTTACTCAACACTTACGAAACAAACCCTTAACTGACTATGATGGGGAAGTTTGGCCACACACATGAATGTGTTTGTTAGCTGCTCAATAACCAACAGAGCAGTGAAGACGAGTCATAAATCTGTGCTACTGGATCGTCCATGTCTTCTGTGCATACAGGAATCAGCACACTGTGTACTTCATACATATTTCTGCTGTTCCCAGTTCAGCCCATCTCTTACTACGCTCAGAGATCTGGAAGTGGGTGAATTGACCTTTGACCTCCAGGAGATCCATACATGAAGAGGAGTTTAATAATCTGTGCTGGCGGCTCAAAGCGTACGGCTCTCTCCATAACTGTGTTCACACCTTTGAGGATTACCTCAGACGTTATGCTTTATGAATATCAATTCATCTTCTATCAATGTTCAACTCCCTTACATTCCTGACTGCCTCCCTCTGCATTTGGAAACTCACTCTGCGCTCAATTTTTAAAGAGAAACACCACTATTTCTGACACAGTTATATCAAACAGAGGGGACCGCATCAATTATTTTCATTTTTTTGTATTTTATTTTTTTTTACATTGGGTTGAAATAGCAGTTTTTTATTGTATATATATATATATATATATATATATATAAATTCTTGTTTTTGTATTTTATATTAAATATAGCTTTAATTGTAACTATTATTATTATTATTATTACTATTATTATTGTTATTGTTATTGTTATTATTATTATTATTATTGTATTATAAAATGTTAAAAATATAGCATCATAAAAACTTTTTGTTTTTCAAAAATCAGAGACCCCGTCATGATCCAGACTTTTTAAAGGAAATGCATTTTGTAGGATTTTGAAACAACTGTTTTTTTTATATTATTTTTAATATTATTTGTTTTTATTTTTAAACACTACTACTAACATAACTACTACTAATACAATTTATTATTATTATTATTATTATTATTATTATTATTATTATTATTATTGTTGTTGTATTTCACATTTGGCTGTTTGTTTGTTTAATAGTAGTCCACACTGATGGATAAAAAAAAGAGTAACAATAAAAGTATATAAAATTAAATAATATTAAATGTATTTATAAAATATTTTTATATTACTTGTCTTATTATGTTTAGTATTAATGACAACAATAATTAATAATAATAATAAAATATATAATTATTGCTATTGTTAATATTATTATATTTCATATATATATATATATATATATATATATATATATATATATAATAAATTATAAACTGTGTTTTTTTTTCATTTTGTTTAATATTTATGTTTAATAATAACAATATTAATAATAAACATAATAAAGCAAGTACTATAAAAATATTTTATAAGTTTACATTTAGTCATTTAGCAGATGCTTTTGTAACTCAAAGTAACAGGTGGTGCTTGATTAATACTGTATGCGAATGGGTGTATATGCAAAGCTCTATTCTTGTGAGGACACAATTTCTGAAAATAGCCCTTGAAGAAAAATGTGTGTGTGCATGTGCATCTGTGTGCTTTTGTTCAAGTGTGAGTACAAAACGTTCACCAAAGCCTTCCACCACCCTAATAATGTATTCTTCCACTGGTTAAATATTACCCACTCCTGACCCGGGGCTTCACCCTACATACACAAGCAGAACAAAATGTACTTCTCAGACTCCAGAGACACAGAACGAGGCCGACCAGACAAACTTCAAAGAAGAAAACAAGAGGAAATCACACTCTTTAAAAACACAATGTAAAGCAGTATATGAGCCACATGGCGGGAAGAAAAAACTATTTAATGAGTTAAAAAATAAATAAATTAATAAATAGATTGTCTACTGCTCCTAGAGGAATCTTTTGGGGAAAGAAGTAGGCTACTGCATGTGCATTTTTTGTGTACTTAAAATTACAAATCTTAAAAGTATATATATATATATATATATATATATATATATATATATATATATATATATATATATATATATATATAATAACTCTACTTGCAGATAATAACATTAATAAAATAAAAAGCAATTTGTGTACTTAAAATTCAGCATCTTTAATTGCATTTTTAAAAAATTTAACATTTTATTTTTTAAAGTAGTCTACATTTTAAAGCAACTGAATGTAGTTTTGTGACCTTGGAGCCCTCTACAGTTCAATGTCGTAATTACAGTTTATGCGTGCATTTGTTGCTGCCGTAAAGTAATCCATCATTTCGGCGTTATTTCGTTCAAATGCTCCTGAGAGAGACGTTTGGGAAACCAGTGCTTTAAGTGGGCCGGTAAGCACCGGTACTTAGTACCGCCACTTCCAAATATAGCTCTTGAGCATACCACCACCTCTCTGTGCGCCCAGAACGTGCTTTTAGCGTACCGGTACGTTCATTTGGACATCTGTTTTAATAGAGGTTTTAATCCTTTGCCTTCACTGCCGCTTTTCAGAGCGCCCTTCACAATGCACGCTTTCTAATTATTCCTAGTTTGGAGTATGGAGCGTGAATCATTTGAACCAGTTCGGGAGTTCGGAGCGTGATCGCGAATCATTTGAGTCAGTTCGGGAATTCGGAGCAGCTTCGCGGATCATTTGAGTCAGTTCGGGAGTTCGGAGCGGCTTCGCGGATCATTTGAATCAGTTCGAGAAATCGGAGCGGGTTCGCGAATCATTTGAGTCAGTTCGGGAGTTCGTAGCGGGTTTGTGAATCATTTGAGTCAGTTCGGGAGTTCATAGCGGGTTTGCGAATCATTTGACTCAGTTCGGGAGTTCAAAGCGGGTTCGCGAATCATTTGAGTCAGTTTTGGGATCGTGAATCATTTGAAACAGTTCGGGAGATCGGAGTGGGATCGCGAATCATTTGAGTCAGTTAGGGAGTTCAAAGCGGATTCGTGAATCATGTTTGGGGAACGCGAATCATTTGAATCAGTTCCGGAGTTCGTAGCATAGACAGTAAAAGAAATGGACACAGCGACCCCATTGGAACTCAATTGAGACAAATGAAGCCCAGTTTTAGCGTTTTTTAGCACTTCCGTTTCTGACGCGCAGACTTAAACGAAGCTTGATGACGGTCAGCAACCTGTCTGACAGATGTAAATCTTCTAGTAGCTGTGCGTGCAAACTGCCATCGTTAATCTTGCAGAGACGGCGAGCTTGAGCGGGGAGTTCTTTGTCGTGAGTGAGCAGGAGTAAGTATTCTGATTAATTATTTTGTATAGTATTTTAAAATGTAACGCCAGTACGCCATATTAAGTTAATTGCCTGCGAGCTTCTCCTCCGGTCTGTACGGTAATGCGACAGAGAGACGAGTGGTAATGACTCAATCGTTAGCCTATTTTTTACAAAAACTGTTTACATGGGGCCATAATGTAACATAGAAGGTAATGGAGCCCTTTATACATTGTTGTGTATCTTTAGAAATAAATAATGGACAAATGGAGTCTTTAAACGCCTCAGATGTAAAGTTATTCGCTGTCAAAGTGACGCCAAAATGAATGGGAGTCAATGGGAATGCTAACGCAAGTGAAGTTCTGCTAAAAGATGGCAGCCCCCACCCGACTTCAACTTCCGGTCGAGTTCCTTGCCCCCTGGTTCGTAGCGGGTTCGCGAATCATTTGAGTCAGTTTGGGGATCGCAAATTATTTGAATCAGTTCGGGAGTTCGGAGCGTGATTCATTTGAGTCAAGTTCGGGAGTTCAGAGCTTGAATGCAGTAATGCAGTAGCTCTTTCTAAGGGTATTTTTTCATACATAACATACCGAAATACTGAACGTACGTGTTTACGTCATTATTTTAATATTCTTTTGTCGTGCTTTAAAGAAATATCGACTAACTAAAACGCAAGTAGGGTACTTGATTTGTGTTATTTGATATTACATTTAAAGTTACATTTTAAGTGTACCAAATTGCAATGCAATCATTACAGATGGGAATTAATGAATAACAAACACGTTTCAATAGAAATGTTATCGTACAGGAAATGCTTATCAGTAAACCATATTTCAAAGACAATATATATGATTACAAAATTACATATAAAGATGTACCTTAATCAAAAAAAAAAAAGCTAGCTAAAGTTCAAGTGATCTCTAAAATATTTAAACTATAATATACTTTGATTTATTTGTAATTGAAATCTAAGTGTCTAATACATTACACTTGGTTCACACTTAAGTATATTCGTTAAATAAATATTTATAAATATAATAAATATAATATATATATACTTTCAAAAGTAGCATTTGCATAAATTAAAATATGTAATGTTCCTTTAATCTACATAACTAAGCAAAAACATTTTTAAACTGTTTCACATTCAGAAAGCATTCAGAATTAGTAATGAGTTAATGTAATGGACCATTGGAAAAAAGTTCTTAGACAATTTTTTTTTAGCTGGGAATATTATGACTTAATTTCATGCTGTTTTTTTCCCACACGGATAACAAAAGGTTAATTTGTGAGCATGGTGAAATCAGAAGAAAATCTAAACAGGTTTGAAACAACATCAAGGTGAGTAAATGATGACAACATTTTCTTTTTTACAGTATGGTGATGAACTAAGAACAGTAAAAAACACTCTTTCAGGCATTCTGATGAGTAAATATGGCATCTCTACTAAAACAGTTCAGCGTTTATCCTAATGGCAGTCGAGCGTTTTCAAAGCACGCTTGTTTTTCTAATTAAATGTTGGCAAAAGGTAAAGTTCCTGAACTCTTCATCGTCCAAAATAAAAACAAAACAGCTGTGGGCCACCATGCAGACCGAACCACGACAAAGGATTCCCATGCATGTGGGTATGACAGACAGTAGAAAGCCCACTCAAACCGCAGGATGCTTTTCTCACGGCAAAACCACACGAGGGTCAGGGGTCACCGTCGCAGAGTACGGGGTAATTCAGTTCAATGTGAACGGACAGAGAGCTTTAAAGCAGATTTACAGAGTGAGAAATGAATCTTTCGCCAAGCTGATTTACAGGCGCTTCCTGAGGTCATTGCATTTGTAATTTATTTGAAAAAGGCAATAAGAGCGCTGTCGTTCTGCATAGTAGATCAATATCCTATATTTGCTTTTCTACCGAGAACAAAACTTCAGGTCATCAAAAGCAAGCCAGGATGGTTTTTGGGAGGAGGAAATATTGCGACTCGCAAGGCTTGCCAAGAAAACAGCATCGACTTAATTGCTAATTATACGTTTCAGACAGACAGAGTGAAAGAAAAATATTTTATCATGCAAAGCAGCACCACAAATGTCAGAAGAAGAAAAAAAAATTCCCAAACATCGTAAAATGTTCATGGCACGAGGCCTCAGAACAACAAACAGACCTGAAATGTGTCGTATGAGTCTGGCGTGGAGTGGAAAGAGGAAAAACATCCTCCGGTCCTGCCAGTACAAACATCAGCTGCAAGCCTTCCATCAGCTGCAAGGTCGCAATCTCATATTATTTGTGTCAGACCAAACATGCATCAAAAAATTCAGCAAACCACATTTCATATTGCGCTGAATTGAATGTGAAAACAATACTTTTCCCAAACAAAGTATTGTCAAGAGCATGCAAATCACGAATATTAATGCAATGACTTCCTTTGGGGCTTTTAATAGTGATGAGAGACAAGATTAGAGACACTATAGATTAAATTTGTTTACTGTAAAAAAAAAAAAAAAAACATATACGAGTTTTACACAATTTAACATGGACTGAACTGGAAGTTGAGATTTGTATGTCAGTGACAAACGTAATGGGAAGTGTTTTCTCCTGTCTTATAAAACCAAATAAGCCAAATTTGAATACAAATTCATTGTACTAAATAATATTTTTATTCAAGCATTACGCATTAAATTGATCATAAGTGGCAGTGAGGTATTTATAATGCTAAAAGTATTCTCTCCATTCATTTAAAAACAAATTCATCCAAAATGGTATCGTGATTTCCACAAAGATATGAAATAAAATATAAAATTACATTTTAAAATATTTTCAAATAGAAAACTATGAACTATAACTGTTTCAACCACAGAAAAAAAAAATAATGTGTTATTTAAGTGTTTATTATTTTTTTATCTCACAATTCTGGGTTTATTTGCTGATATCACAATTCTGAGTTTACTGTATATCTCGCAATTTTGAGTTTAAATCTCACAATTCTGAGTCTAAATCTCTCAATTCAGAGTTTATATCTCGCAATTCTGAGTTTATATCTCACAATTCTGAGTTTATATCCCTCAATTCAGTTTACATCCCTCAATTCAGAGTTTATATCTCGCAATTCTGAGTCTAAATCTCTCAATTCAGTTTACATCCCTCAATTCAGAGTTTATATCTCGCAATTCTGAGTCTATATCTCTCAATTCAGAGTTTTTATCCCTCAATTCAGAGTTTATAACCCATCAATTCTGAGTTTATATCTCGCATTTCTGAATTTTTATACCTCTCAATTCTGAGTTACAATTTCTTAATTCTGAATTGAAATATCTCAATTCTGAGTTTATATCCTGAAATTCAGTTTATATATTTCAATTCTGAGTTTATATCTCGCAATTCTGAGTTTATATCTCTCAATTTTGAGTTTATATCTCTCAATTCAGAGTTTATATCTCTTAATTATGAGTTTATATCTCGCAATTCGGAGTTTATGTCTCTGAATTCGGAGTTTATGTCTCTCAATTCGGAGTTTACATCTCTCAATTCGGAGTTTATATCTCTCAATTTTGAGTTTATGTCTCTCAATTTTGAGTTTAAATGTATGAATTCTGAATTGAAATATCTCAATTCTGTGTTCATTTCTATCAACATTTCAAGTTTATAAATCAATTTTGAGTTATCATGCCAATTCTGCGTTTGTTTCTCTCACCAACTGCAGACTTTTGAACAGTGGTTTGCATGATTAAATTGTTCTTTTAATTTGACTATTATTAGCTCTTAACCTTGTTTTAACAGCAGTGTAGTCCAAACATTAAAGGAGGACATCTTGATGAACGTCTCAAACTGTTGCACACCTACAGATGCAGGTGTGTCCGGGTTCATCTTGTCCACTTCAGCGAAAGGAAGCCATTTGTCTGGACAGCATGTTCACTAGCACACATTTGACCCCTCAATGAAGCTTACACAATCTGTCTAAAACCTTTTAAATGCTGCCATCCATCACAGTGCCTTCTTTGTTGTAAAGCAATGAACGCAGGTGATGAACATCTCCAAATAGTCTAAAATGGAGCTATAGTTCACAGAAAGTGGACACTTTATTTGAATGAATGTTTTGCATGAGCCACATTTGCACTCTTAACCATATTAGATTTTCTTTCATGTGCTGCATAGTTTTGCATACATGTAAATAGCAAAAATGCATGAGATCTGAAATTTTCAAATGCAATTCAGGTCACTTTTTTTAATGTGATTGTAAATATGTTATATTCATTATATATTTTTTGTGTAATCATCACTTTAGTGAATGGATACCAAAAAGCCAAAATTATTTTATTTTAAACTATTTTAGTATTTATTTATATTTTATTAGCTTTTTATATATTCCCAAGTTTCTAGTAATTTTACGTGATTTTGTCATTTTTTAACATTTATCTATTTAGCTTTAATTTCTTATAGATTTTTTTGTAATTGTAATACTTTAGTTCATTCTATGTTTACATTAAAGTTTTTTATCTAATGTTTGTATTTTACTTAATCTATATTTCTGTAATAAAAAAATATATTATTTCTAAAAACATTCAAAAACTTTGTATTTTTACAAATATTTAAAAAATATTTTATGATTAAATTTTACATTTAAAAATTCTTAATAGACTAAGTTAATAACACTAGAACTATAACTCATATGAATTTGTTTTGGGTCATCATTTCATTTTTTATTATTATTTTTTTTTTTCAGTTTACAAGGCCTCAAAAAGCTGTCACTATATTAGCTTAGCAGCTAGCGTTTCCAGATCAGAATTGGGCTCTTACATCGAAAGCTATCTCTCATGTGGTGTTCAGGTTTAATAGTCTGTAATTTATAACAACAACCAAATTAGCATAGACATCTGTGAGTTTATTTGTAAGTAACTTATTCACAGAAATGGTGTCATTTCTTTCTCCAGGAATGCTAGTCTCTCCAGTTCCCAGCATGCATTGCATCTCGACCTCCCCTCACTTGGCAATTTGCAGTGATGTATGTTTATCTCTGTTAAAACACCACTGAAATTAAGGCAGAAAACAAATCCAAAGTCAGCAAAGAATTGGGTCGTCAACAAAGCTGCTAAAATCAAACATTCAACATTGTGAAGAGTCTGACATGCATAAAATGCATGGGAAAGAAACGTCCAAAAGAAACATTTCCATGATAGACTTGTAAACGTGACAAAATCCCCCCCTAAAAGGCATTTCACCTGCTGTCTGTGGGAAACCTCCTGTGGTACGTTCAGTTAGTGCACGGTTGTGCTGCACGAATGCGTTTGCCAAGTAAAGCCATGAGTCATGAAGCCAGAGCAGAGCACTGGGATGTTAAACACATCGGCTGTTTCCTGCTGAGTCACAGCGCTCGTTTAATCATTACGCTGTGATTAGCTGCGCTGCTAAATGGATAAGTGAGAAGCAGTAGCAGGCAGCCTAAAGAAGGGTATAAATTTGCTCATGGAGGCACGTTTGCTATGTGCTGTACTTCAGTTTCACAGCTGTGGTTGTTTTCAGTGAAAAGATGATTTGTGTTAGTAGTTGCACAATAGTAGTACACTAAAAAATGGAGTAGAAATGATTTTCACTTATCAACTATACACATGGATAAGTTTTTTAAAAGGTTAACCATGAATCCCCCAAATCCTCTTTTATAGTCTAATTAGACTGATTAGACTGCAGCTACAAAAGCATGCTGGGTAATCAGCATTGCCATAGTACATTAATTATTTTTTGTCAAAATAAGTCTTTAGCTTTAGACTTTGTAGAGGGTTGTACAATTTTAAGGACGTATTTGCATCTGTGCATGACCATATATAACTGTTTAAAGAAGTACTTACATTTATGTTTAAATGTACTTAAAATATAATTAATATAGGATATTTTATTTGTACCCTGGGTTTTAATTGATCTACTTTTCTTACCTCAAAACAACAGTGAACTATCATTTTAAATCACAACGAGGAGGAAGTGACATCATCAAAGACATCAGATGCAAAAGATGTCATTTCTACTCTCATTTAACATTCAAAATGTGTTGTTTTTCTCATGATCCATCAAGCATGTCTCCACAACATTATTTAAAATGCACAGAGAAGTGTTGGCTAAGCCAAGTGTCACCATTACTACTACTAAAGGGTTACAGATTTTTTTTTTTTTTTTTTTTTTTACCTTAAAATGGAAAATTATACTTAATCTTTATCTGATATGCTGTTAATTTTTTTAAAAAGAAAATTAAGTAAAGACATTAATTTAATTAAAATAAATGTTTGCAATAAATCTGTTATGAGGCAAAACCTGTGAAACTCTATTTGGTTAATAATTATTTATCATATTTCGAAAACACTTGTAAAAGTAACAGATTTTGTTTGTTAAATCTGTCTCAGATTTAGTTCCACCGCATGTGTCTCTCCAGCAGGGTTCCGGTCCGGTTTGTGTCTATTTCCCCCAGTCACTGGCCCGGTTAAATCCAGTCGTATCACAGCAACATCCAGTCAGTGAACACACTGGCCTGACTCCAGCTGCCGGGCCGGTGGTGTGGAGTGTCCTCAGACACAGCGAACGTTTCCACTCTGCAAACCAAACACAAGAGCCCAGCACCTCTTGAGCACAGCAAACAGAGAGTAGTGTCCTGCATGATGTGAAGACTGTGCTCTGAACCAAGTGGACAGTGGTCAGTATGAACCAGCTGACTTCTAAATGTTGTCCCTTTTTCGATTTTAGAATGTTGCAGATATTATTGGAATGTTAGTTTTGAATGTTCTCTGAACATTCCGAAACAAATAGCTCCGGACTGCGACCATTTATTTTTTTCCGCTGATGCGACTAAATTTTGTGAGCAGTCATATGGATCCCCCATCATTTCTGTTGCATTTGAGAAGCATAAAACGTCAAACGAAACAAAAGTGTAACGGAGCCATGCTACTCGTTTGAGTAGCACAGACTGTTTATCAGCTCATATCAATAATTGAGTTCAGCGTGATGCAAGGAAACTTGCCCGAGCTCTTACTTGGGAACAAAAGTTTCTGCACAGATCCAGTGAGAAGCGAATACGATTGCTGCGAGATCTAGAGAGAGGCATTCAAATTCTGCACAGAATTCCCTGTCATAAACAGATCAAATAGCATAGAAAAACAGTAGAAAACCAGAAGCAGTAACACTAACTATGGTGTTGGGGCAGAAATAGTCCAATGTTATTGCATTAGCCCAGACATTTCAGGGTTCATACCTTTTGAGAAAGAAATCCAAGCACTTCTCAGTGACTTTCAAGTATTTCACATATCAATTCCAGCACTTGAAAGCTCCAAATATGATCAAATTTAAATTACTTTTTAATGGAATGACCAAAGTTTACTTGGTGGTAACCAAACACTTAAAATAAAACTACAACCAGTAGATGACTAGTCATTCATTAACACTTTTTTGCTTTATATTTTGAAATTATAAAATCATTATTATAAAATATAAAATCATCAAGAAGTCTGATTTTGTAAAAGGTTTGCTCTTTTTTTGTATCTGTAGTAAGAAAAATCACAAAATTCCAATGGAAAACAACCAAATTCCATACTAGAGAAAGAAATACTATATATTATAACATGTTAAGCGATTTTTTTCTAATTAATTACATGATGTGTTGATTAATTAATCTATCTATTAATCTAAATTTGGCCGACAAATTACTCCCAAATGATCATTTAAAGTCACTGTCATAGAAGTCAATGGGGAACATCAACTGTTTGACCCTTCAGCATTCTTCAAAATATCATCTTTTGTGTTCAACATAAGAAAAAACATATACAGTTCTGGAATGACATGAAGGTAACTAAATGATAAAGTTTTCATTTTTGGGTGACCTATCCCTTTAATAACAGTGGAAACACAACTTAACATTGCATTGTCGCACCACGAGGCCCCGCCCACACCTAAACCTCACCGAACCAAAATCCTGCTTCTTATGAATATTAAACATCAATCCTGGAGAACCAGAACTGATTTGGGTCTGAGATTTTTTTGACTTAACCGAATAAGCAGATACCTAGAAATGCCTTAGAAACACATGGCATTGATGAATACTGATAACTAATGAACTCTGAACATTTTAAATCAACGTTCAGTTGACTTGAGCTGAATAATGCCACTATTGTTTATGTTAATCTTTTGTCTTCTCTTGATATCCAGGACGAGGGCTCTGAAAGCATGTCCTGCGGGACGGGCGGCACTGGCATGCACAGGTGCGCACCTTAATTACACAAGTCACCTCACTCAGGTTAGATATTAGCCCATATCAAACAGTCCATTGAAAAGAGACTGAGATCAAAACGACGGCCGCGTGTGTGCGCCGCAATGGCAGTTTTGATTAAGTACCACACACGCATTGATCTCCCAGATTAAAGACAGGAAGTTACAATGGCAGTTTGTTATGCCAAGATTGAAGCCCTGCCAGATTGTGAGTCACCCGAGAGTCCGGCTCACCTCGGCAGCTCGGCGCTTCAGATGAATACGGTGCCTGGGGAGGGTCATAGAGTCCAGATGAACTTTACTCTAGTCAAAGCCGTCTCCTACAAACAACATCTATCAGAGAGAACTGTGAGAATGTGCTTTCGAAGGTGTAGATTGAGAGAAAACCGTCTTTCATTGTGATTAATCTGTGGTGAACTCCAAGGTTAACTTGAGATGAGGGATGAGATGCCAAGCTGTATAGTTAATGCAGTAGTGGTTAAAGGGCGCTTTTTGGCATGATGTTGGACATATGTTAAAGCTGCAGTAGGTAACTTTTGTAAAAATATATTTTTTACATATTTGTTAAACCTGTCGTTATGTCCTGACAGTAGAATATGAGACAGATAATCTGTGAAAAAATCAAGCTCTGGCTCCTCCCAGTGTCCTATTGCCATTTGCAGAAACTCCATCGCTCCCGGTAAGAAACAACCAATCAGAGCTGCGGTCCGTAACTTTGTTTGTGTTCAAAATGTAGAAAAATGAACATAATAAGCGAGTACACCATGAATCCATTTTCCAAACCGTGTTTTTAGCCTGTCCTGAATCACTAGGATACACCTATAATAAGTGTTTATATTCGGACTATTTTAGATTGCTTCGGGGATACCGCGGCGGAGTAACCCAGTACCTTTGTGATTCTTCATAGACATAAACAGAGAGAAGTAGTTCCGGCTACGATGTTCTTCCGCAAGACGCAAGCAGTTCTGTTTATTAACCGCTAGAGCGTCAAAAGTTACCGACTGCAGCTTTAATATGTAATCTTATATTTACATATTCTGCCATTTTTACAGGATTTAAAGATTAAATAATTATGTAATGTTATAGTACTTATTATATCAATTTTATGCTTACATTTTCAGCTTTCGTTTAAGTTTTAATATTTTGATGTACTTTTGGCATTTTCTTTTCTTTTAATATTTTGATATTGATTTATTTTTATTTCCATTTTAGTAAGTAATTTCAATACTTCAAACTCAAAATTTTCATAATTTTTGTTACACGCAAACTAAGAAATCTGTTATTTCAGTATGATTAGTATAATATAGTATAATAGTATGATTTTTTTAGTAACTATGTACTTTTGTCATTTTTATTAGATTCTTTACATTTTACATACTGTTTATCTTTCAGTTTCAGTTTTAGCAATTACTTTAGCTTAAAATTAAAAAAAAAAAAAACTTTAATGTTTTAATTAGCTTAAAGTTTTTTGTATTTTTATTTTTATTTTAATAATTTTTTTTAGTTTCTGTAATTTTGTGTAATATTGTCATTTTTATTAGTTATTTTTATGTGGCTTAATTTTTTTAATATATTTTTTTCTTTAGTGATTCCAGTACTTCAATTTAGTTTTTTTGTAAACAAATGATATTGTCATTTTATTATTATTTATGTGCTATTTTAGTACTAAATTAATATTTTGAATTTGTTTTTATATTTTTGTTTAAATGTAATTATTATTATTATTATTATTATTGTAATTTTTAGTTTGGGGCATTTGTATTATTACCATGATTATCATATCTTTGTTACATTTCTATAAGGATTTATAAAAAAAATTATTTCAGTTTTAGTTTGAGTAATTTTTGTATTTCTATTTAAGATCATTTATTTCATTTATTGGCCAAGGTGACATTTATAATTATCATTTAAGTTTTAGAAAATGTTAATTTCATGTATTTTATTATACTTCAGCTTTATTTCAGTCACTGAAAACAGTTTTTAATGGTTTTAGTTTTAATTAACAACAGTAACGACCGAATCATGATCTGGAGTTTCTCACATTGGAAACCGCATTCTAGGCATGTTTGCAAAGCACAGATCTGGAACATTTGCATTTGAAAACGGTAAAGGTTTTCTGGTCGATCTGCCGTGCGTCTGTGTCCTGACTGGGGTCTGTGTGCAAATATGATTTGTCATTGCCACCGTTTGACCGTTTTGGAAGCCCTTTAATGTGTCACGGACCACTGCTTTGCCCAAGCAGAAGGAAAAGCGAGAGTGTTTCCATCTCTTGTGTGCCCCCTCAAACACACACACACAGTATCATGGAAATCCCACAGATTACAGGCCACTGTTCACATAATTGCTTTTCCACAAACCAGAGCGTAATCACCGTTTCCTGTGTGACGAGTCGCTGCCGCTGCACCCAGAAACATCTTTACAGAGTCAGGGGGACGTCATACAGACGCACGTCCCGCTGAAAACACTACGTTTGAGACGGCAGGTGTCCGAATGTTTTTGTCAACATCAGAAGACAAAAGTGTCCTCACATAGCCATTTTTATATTAAGGTCAAAAGCTTGACCTGCATGTATGCAAATGAGTTTAAGATGTGTGTGATTATGGATCATGTGACACTCAAGAGTAATGCTGAAAATTCAGCTTTGCATCACAGAAATAAATTATATTTTATAATATATTCACATAGAAAATAATTGCTTAAAATTGAATTAATATTTAATAATTTTTGGTCACATAAATGCAGCCTTGGAAGCTGAAGAGAAATCAATGATTTCAAACTTCTGAATGGTAAATTTTATCATTTTAAACATTCATTTAAGTATACCTTTTTATTAAGGAAAAATTAAAATCCCATTCATAGATTGATTCCCACATGGTATTAGTAAAATGTTCCTCTTTGGCTCTTTAAAACATTTATTGGTTTGTTTGACCAGCCTGTCATCAGAGTTTGGGGCGGGGCTATCTGTTTGTCTAACCAATGGCAAGGGCAGAATGTTTTATAAATCTTTTTAGTTCTGCTAGTGGTGCTGAAATAACAAGTACGAGTGCTTAAATGTTTGTCAGATTCAATGTGTTCAATTCAGAATCATTGGAAAGCAGGAAAAGTCGATTTCAAACATGTCTTCTGGCTGACAAAGCAGATGCGTCCGTCTAAAATGAATGGCTCTTTAGCTTTCTCTGAATGCGTTTTGCCCAATGGAGCTCCAAACAGCCGAATGCAGGCCGACAGGAGGTGATAACCCGTCCTGATAATCACGTCAGCTTTGACTGATCTGTTCATTTGGTGGATAGGGATTTGGAAGGGAGGAACGGAGAGATGGAGAGATGATAGGGGAGGATGTTTAGAGGATGAGGGTTTGGTGAAGTTAGAGACACGAGGAGGATATATGAAGATGTGAAGAGGAAAAATACTGACTAAGATGTGGAAGTCCTGATACCATAGAAGAATCATAAATCTACTTGTTTTACTCTATTTATTTATTTATTTTAGAATTGTGTTTTAATTTATTTTATATTTATATTTTATATGTTCTATATATTTTTATTTGTTATTCTTATTCCTGAGTTTTTAAAGTCATGTGACAGGCAAGAACCATTTTATTATTATTTTCAATGTATTATTATTATTACTTACTATTATATTATTTATTTTTAGTTGTTATTATAATTTCTAAATATTTAAGGTTTATTCATATGACAATTTCAATTCAATTTATTATTTTTAAATCTAATTGATTATTGTCATGTTAAAAATACTATTATTTTTTAATTGTTAATCTCAATTCTGAATATTTAAAGTTTAAATTTCAATCATTTTTAATCATTTTATTATTTTAAATTTATTCTTAATATTATTATTATTTACTATTATTTTTTTTATTATATATTATATTTTATTTTAACACTTAAAGATTGTTTATGTGACAGGCAAGAACCCAATGTATTTAGCAGCGCTGAAGCTTGTTGCAGTATGAGCGGCATATTTGAATACTTGTGGCTGCTTATAGGACATGTATTTGCATTTTAAGGTTTGAAAACCACAGTATTACCATAGCACCTAGATACCAACCCAACCATGTGTGTGTGTGTGTGTGTGTGTGTGAGAGAGAGAGAGACAGAAGGTCAAGCCAATAATATTCTCCAGTCCTGTTTGAGATTAGATTCCATGCATTCTGTAGGAACCTCCCACAACGTGATCAATCTCTCAGACACACACACATCTCTGTCCATCCTTAAAAAAGTAAAATGTGCCCCCTGGACTGATCTCCATTGAGACACTGTAAACACAGAAGATGCATGGATGAAGATAACTGAAGACCCAGGCTGGTAATGGTCAGTTAGGATGTTGCTGTGTAGTTGCTTGGTAGTTAGATGGTAGTTTAGGATGTGCTAGGTGGTGTTCTTATATACATACACCAAACGTGTTTTATGTGTTTCTAGAACAGTGTATTAGGTTGATAAAATGTTGCTCGTTTCCAGGGTCTTGAGTATGTTTGGACATTGTTGTCTGGCTGCTAGGGTGTTGCTGTGTGGTTGTTAGTAGAGGATGACCCATTAATCGGTTTCGCCGATTAATCGGCACAGATATTTGATTGCTGGAACTATCGGCTACCACCAAAAATCCTCGCTGATAGTTTCCGGGCTGTTTCCGTTTGAGCCGCTGTCACTATACAGTGTGAAAGTGTCCTCTAGAGGCGAATCACTGACACCTCATGCTGTTTGTTTTGACACGTGGGACTGCTCAGAGCGGGAAACTTCAGAAGTGGATTTAAATGCAGCTGAAAGGCAATCCTGCCGCACCACAGAGCGCCATTTACATAGTTTTCCATTAAATAAAGTGACGTGACATACAGCCAAGTATGGTGACCCATACTCAGAATTTGTGCTCTGCATTTAATCCATACAAAGTGCACACACACAGCAGTGAACACACACACCATAAAAGCGGAGCCCAGGGAGCAGTGCGTTGCTCAAGGGCACCTCAGTCGTGGTTGAGGAGTCAAACTCTCTAACCATTAGGCCACAACATCCCCTAACATTTTACAATAAAAGCCCAGTTCTAACATGAGATAAGATTATAAGATACATTTACATTTAGTCATTAATGTTTATCCAAAGTGTCTTAAAAATGAGGACAATGGAAGCAATCAAATAAACAATAAAGCTATGAAATGCAAGAACTCAATGCATGTCCTGTACCATACAATAAATAAGAAAACAGATAGAATAGAAAAAGAATAGAGCAATCTATTGTTAAGAGTCCTTAATACAAGAATAATGAAAGCTGTAGAAGTATTGTTCCTTGTTAGAGTTAATTTAGTGTTAATTTTAACATTTACTATAGCCTACTTAATACATTTTTACATTTAGTTTTTAGATTTGAATTAAGCTTCTAGTTAATATTAACATTTATTAACATTGGTTGATAAACTATGAGTTAACTTTAATGATCAATATGATGTATTCATATTTTTATTCATTTACAAATTATGGCTCAGTAGAGTTTTTAATTTTATAGTAAAGCACTATTTTAGTTTTTGTTCAGTATTAATTGTAAATACTATCTGTTGATAATCGTATTGGCTAGTGTGGTCAGTCTAGTAATCGGTTGACCTCTAGTTGACCTCTAGTTGACCTCTAGTTGACCTCTAGTTGTCAGTAGAGCTGTGTTCGATACAGCATTTCGATGATGTATGATACAGATATCTGTTTATGTGTAGATATCACAGCATGCGTGCTCCACTCTGCATTAAAGCGCCGGCTTTCTGAAAACACGGGTAATGTAGTATTGCATTAACAGTGAAACTGTGGCTTTAATTGCTTTAGAAACAATGATATTACTAGCTCCTTGTTGAGAAAGATAAGTAGCTCTTCAGCTAGTAAGCTATGTTTTAATGCTATTAATGTTTGTGTGCATGCAGCTATCTGTGTGAGTCACTGAGCGTGTGCGCGTGAGCTAGACATTGCGTTAGTTCAGAACGCTTCTAATTTATTTATGTTTTTAAACATAGACAGTGTGTTAACGTGTGCAACGATAACCTTCCAGCAATGTAAAGAAGATTTTATTAATATATTAGAATGGGTACATTGCATTTTAAATTAATATGGTCTTAAAACATGACGCAAACAATCAGAATATTGTTCCTGGTGGGAAACGCCGAATGTTAACACGAAACATTTGCCATTACCTTGCTGTACTGTGGTCTTTCATAATGCAGACGTCAGCTGCCTGCTCGACCCATCGGTAGAAATGTGTTTAATAACCAGCTGTTTTACTAAATTCAGTGCAGTCCTGTATCATGATACGTATCGTATCGTATCGTGACATCTGCATATCGTATCGTGAATGATCACACTAAGTCATCAGCCATCACTAAGTATCATCACTGTAGATTCTGTGGGTTTCATTAACAATCAGTTTGAGTTTGTGTTGAACAGAAGAAGGTGTAGAGGTAATGAGGTGAGAGTCAAACCCAACACTGACATCTAGTGTCTCTGGTCTCATCAGCACCGCTAATAAACCTCCATATCAAATCCCACAGACATACACTGGAGAAACCACATAGTAACGTCCTGGCAACCACTTACAACATAGCAACAGGTTTTGCCCGGGCAAGTACTTTATTTGCAGTCTGAAGGTTTCGTTTGTTCTTCTTCAGCACACTCTTCGCTCCTGCTTTCCCACACACAGTGGAAATGAGACTGATAATCATCTCTGTAAATTCCAGCTCCGCTCAGAGGTGCAGAAAGCAGTGACACGCCACATAAACAGCCAGAAACTGCACGCTTTCAAGCCGGGGCAGATCGCAGGTATGTGAAGGGCCTTCAGCAGGATGATGGTTAGAGAGGGTGTGGAGAGGACACATCTGACGTGCGTGAGTTATTGCCACACAATCTGGCTTCATTAACATAAAACGGAGGCTCAGACAGACACATGCGACGACAGTCCAGACTGGGCTCCAGGAAGACTGGATTCTTGACACTTTTGTGGATTCGTCGAAAAAAAGCCGCAATGCTAGATTTACATAGTTTGATGCATTTAACACATTTAAAAAATATGAAATGTTATTGTGGTGCGGTCGCAGCTCATGCGGTGATTGAGTTCGCATGTATCGTTATTCAGATCAGTGGGGAAATGCTCAGAGGTTTCTCCTTCGTAGCTCAGCATTAGATCAGTTCTGCATTTAATCAGGCATTGAAGGAGAGTTTGAGTTCACTTCAGGGAGTTAGGCTCAGTCTAAGATCTGTTTTGAAACTCTTGAGTCATATTATTATATATACGGTACAGACCAAAAGTTTGGAAACATTACTATTTTTAATGTTTTTGAAAGAAGTTTCTTCTGCTCATCAAGCCTGCATTTATTTGATCAAAAATACAGAAAAAAATGTAATATTGTGATATATTTTTACAATTTAAAATAATTGTTTTTAAATGTATTATACTTTAAATTATCATTTATTTCTGTGATGCAAAGCTGAATTTTTAGGATCATTATCACATGATCCTTTAGAAATCATTCTAATATGAGGATTCATTATCAAAGTTGGAAACAGTTTAATATTTTTTCAGAACGTGATACTTTTTTAGGATACTTTGAAAAAAAAAAGAAGTTATGTTTTTAAAATATAAATATTTTGTAATAACAATATACACTACTGGTCAGTGATTTGGGGTCAGTAATTTTTTTTCTTTTTTTTTTTTATAAAATCAATACTTTTATTCAGCAAGGATGTGTTAAATTGATAAAAAGTGATAGTAAAGAAAATATATTATTATAATTTTTTTTTTTTTTTTTATAAATGCAGTTGTTTTAAACCTTTTATTGATCAAATATATTCGACAGCAGAACTGTTTCCAACACTCATAATAAATCAGAATATTAGAATGATTTCTAAATGATCATGTGATCGACTGATGTTACATGTGACACTGAAAGCTGGAGTAATGATGCTGGAAATTCAGCTGCGCATCACAGGAATAAATTATTTTTTTAAGTATATTCAAACAGAAAACTATTATTTTAAGTTGTAATAATATTTCACAATATTACTGTTTTTTCTGTATTTTTGATCAAATAAATGCAGGCTTGATGAGCAGAAGAAACTTCTTTCAAAAACATTAAAAATAGTAATGTTTCCAAACTTTTTGGTCTGTACTGTATATTATTATTTTTCCCCTTCTTTTAGTCTCAGAGTTCTCCTTTGTGATCTTTCTTTCCTGTTCTTACATTTGTGCATGTTGTGCTCACCGAACTCAGAACAGGAAAGGTTTATTTTAGGATGTTTAAGAATCTCTCTCATAACTTTAAATGTAAATAAATAAATATTTGTTGTATAGTGATTTTATGCACAAAAAAAGATTCGGTTGGAAAAAAACAAAGAAAAATTAGAGACAATTAAGGATAAGTAGTATAAAAATATTTTTTTATTCACAGTTTCTACTCAAAATAGCATGGCTTAACTAGAAAAATTATAAAATATGACCATTTTATTATTTGCATGACTTTTATTCAAGGACAAAAACCAGTTGTTGAGTGGATGGATAATAACAAGAAATAGGTGAATTTTTTGTTTTATCTCGTTTTAAATCATCTTCAGGCCCTATGTTTGAGAAAAGATGATTTTTCCTTCCTCAGGTTATTTTCGTGCACGCATGCAGGGCTCAGAAACGTCATCTCGGCCTGTTGCATCATCTCCATCTGCGGAGATTTCCTGTTGATAATCACCGTCGTTTATTTTTACAGCATAAGATGACTTTTCACATTTCCAGGCTGCGTTTCCATAGTCGGTTCCTAGACATCCAAGGGCAGGCCAAAGACAACTGGTCAGAATGAAAACCTGCCGCTATCCCCAATGAGGAACCGAGGCTGCGGCAGGCGATTTATTCCACTCAACTAATGTCTAATGTCTGTCTGGGCAGATGAGAAAGAACTTAGGACTTCCTTTTTTAGCATGTGCATGGAGCAGCGGCCGTGGTTTGGTTTGGGTACAATCAGCTGCCGTTGGGAAAGGAGGGGCGAGTCGTGTGCCTGAGGAGGAGAGACCCATATAGGAACGTGATGTGTTCGTCTAGCCGTGAGTCACTCTTTCTGTTTATCTGCAGGAAGCCTTGCAGAAATCGGTTCATGGAAACCATCCGGACACCACGACAAGCGTCTTTTCCTCCATGCGGGCCGCCGCACTCCACTTGAGGAATTCTGTTATGGTGGATAAGGAAAGACACCTTCCCGAGTGGTTTCCCTCTGGACGTCGTCCCCTTTCATTATGACGACATGCTCCACATCAGCAGCTGATCGGAGAGGAACAGGTGCATGCTGAGTTAGCATCTCATTATTTATGCTTGTATTACACAACTCTGTTACTTAAGTGAAAGCACAGATACTGCTGGTCAAATATTACTTCATGAACTCTGTTCGTTACTGTCCACCTCTGCTTGTAGCACAGAGAATCTCACGAAATCAGTTCTGTGCCGTTAACATTTGACGCCTAAATGAAAAGTGAAAAAACTAAATACAAAAAAAAAAAAAAAAAACTGCAAAGGTAGATAGATGCTCATAATTTCTCACTGTAATGCTAAATAAAAAGTTATCTTATATTAATTTTGTTTGTGAGAAAAAATCTCATTCTTACTTTGAAGCTAAATAAAAAATAGAATGTTATTCTATTTAAATTAGGAAAATTGAGTGTAATTTTTGCAATGCAATTTTGGATGCATTATGATAATATTGTAACATTTCCAGGGTCACATTTCATTACAAAAACATAAGAATTATAATTTTAGTTTGTTTATTGCAACTTAAGTTAAATTATATATTTTTGCATTGTTATTTGCAAATGAAATATACCAAATATCCATATATATATATATATATATATATATATATATATATATATATATATATATATATATATATATATTTTTTTTTTTTTTTTTTTTTTTTTTTTTGTAAATTGATTAACAGGTTAATTAAAAAAAAATATTGAATCACAGTAATCTCCATAATGAGCATTAATAATTAGAAGGGGTTACTCTAGTGTCATGATATAAAAATGTCAAGATGCCACAAATAAAGACTTAATTGTCTTAATGCTAAATCAGTTTTCTCTTTTTCTTTTGGAGTTATATGTGACCTGGACATGTTCTTGACAGTTTGCGTGACGTTCACTCATCAGCTCATTAAAGAGAGCGCAGTAATAAAACATACAGCACACATGTAGAAGAATCTCTAGGGGACTGACTGTCACATCAGCAGAGCTTCATTTGCTTTAGATGATGAAGCTTCAATTTCTAAATCACTGACACCCCTGGAGCAAAGAGACTTTCAATGATTGAAGTTCCCACAATCCCACACATGTACATAGTTATGCACACAGACTTCAGATTTGCTCAGCCTTCATATTTATCTGTATGACTCCTTCTAACATGTTCTCTACTATTTACTACACGTGTTAGAAGCTACCTGTATATACAGTACAGACCAAAAGTTTGGACACACCTTCTCATTCAAAGAGTTTTCTTTATTTTCATGACTATGAAAATTGTAGATTCACACTGAAGGCATCAAAACTATCAATTAACACATGTGGAATTATATACATAACAAAGTGTGAAACAACTGAGAATATGTCATATTGTAGGTTCTTCAAAGTAGCCACCTTCTGCTTTGATTACTGCTTTGCACACTCTTGGCTTTCTCTTGATGAGCTTCAAGAGCTAGTCACCTGAAATGGTCTTCCAACAACAGTCTTGAAGGAGTTCCCCGAGAGATGCTTAGCACTTGTTGGCCCTTTTGCCTTCTGTCTGAGGTCCAGCTCACCCCTAAACCATCTGGATTGGGTTCAGGTCCGGTGACTGTGGAGGCCAGGTCATCTGGGGCAGCACCCCATCACTCTCCTTCTTGCTCAAATAGCCCTTGATGCCTTCAGTGTGACTCTACAATTTACATAATCATGAAAATAAATAAATAAAGAAAACTCTTTGAATGAGAAGGTGTGTCCAAACTTTTGGTCTGTACTGTATATATGCAATTGTATATGCATTGTGTTAATGAGTGCAATATAAAAACAATATAATATAGCATATATATATATATATATATATATATATATAGACGCTTTTATCCAAGGCGACTTACAGTGAACTCAGGCTATGAGTTTTTACCTATCATGTGTTCCCGGGGAATCGAACCCCCAACTTTGCGCTTGATAACCAATGCTCTACCAATTGAGCTACAAGAACTCTGTATATATATATATATATATATATATATATATATATATATATATATATATATATATATATATATATATATATATATATATATATATATATATATATATATATATATATATATATATATATATAAACAGAGTAATATAAATACATAACATATATAGAATGTTTCTTAATTTGCAAATCTCAATGGGAAAACGAATAATTTTCCTAAAAATAGACATAGTAAGGAGAACAATATATAAATATACTGTATATACAATGTGGGTTATATGACCCTGTTTATTTTTTCATTGCAAACTGGGTTTCGTGTCGTTTCATGTTGACTTCAAAGTTAAATTGATTTGCAAATGCGGTCGTTTATATGTGAGCTGTTATTGCTTTCACAATGAAACTTGGGTGGCTGTCGTCAACTATGTTTGGTTTTGCAGAGACAATTGAACCCACAGCAAGTCATATTTCAGACGCTGTCATGCCAATAACCTCGCGCACTTGATATGATGCTGATAACATCGACAGACAGTTCCAGATCGACTCTCTCGGCTGCGTAAATCTATTCGCAGGGGTTTGCCAGGACTATCCTGTTATATCCTGGCAGTGATGGGATCCGTTCTCATAAGAATGAGCTTCATCATGCCAGTGTGCACAGCAGCAAGAGTCCAAGAAAAGCTTGCAGATAGCCGCAAATCTAAAAGCAGCCGCACTGACCATAAGGCTGGCAGCCCGACCGTGACCGCCAAGAGCATCGAACACCTTTGGGTGACGGCCGACCGCAGGAGGCGACGACGTCTGGGAATCCACAGCTCATACTGACCACACAAGCAAACTTTACACTGCACAATACCGTATATAAAACCAATAATCCACACGTGTGCAAGGCCAATTACACAGTGGATCTTTGACTGGGCTGCTTTTCAATTTCAACAAGGTCTTAGAGGATATATTAAATTATGAAAGGTTTTCTTGCCAAGAACAAAGGGGCAGAAATGAATGCCACATAGCATTGGGGTAGTACATGAAGCTTGTAAAGATGCTCTGGTGGAAAAACCTTGCGACACCCTGTTGACTGAACAGAAGCTTCCTTCTCAGTTGATCGCTGTGCTACCGCACACAAGAAACCATAATTTGTGGCTTTCCCCCTCCATTTTCACTTCTCCATACACTAACCATGTTACAAAATGCGTTTGGCTTTTAAAGCTCTATCTTTCTGTGCCTCACAGCATCCTTTGGACTTTCTAAACTGAAGTGTTGGGTTTGAAGAGAAGTAAATTCTACTGATTTTTAGTAGGGGTGTAACGATTCATCTATATGGATCGATTCATCGATATGATGTCTGACGATATGATGCACCGATGCCACACGTAAAATATCGATATCTGTGCTATAAATGTGTACCTTAATTGGCACTGTCCACATTTTTAAATAATGTCCATCTATGCATTACCACCAATGCGTGCATTCTCATTCAAACTCATGTATCAGGACTCTGTATAAGGGCTGTCCGAAGGCCAAGGTGAGCATAAAAGACGCTCGGGATTGTTTGTGGTACAGCTGAACAATGTGTGAGAAGTTTTCAGCGCACACATCTGAAGCATGTGCATGCACACAGACAGCCGTGTCTAGATCACGCAAATACTGAATTGAGCTCTCTTCCGCTTTTTTGTGCATGGATGAATAAATACAAACCAAATTACTTCAAAATGCGCGTTTGGCAAATATCCTAGTAAACACAGTCGATTAGGGATATGTCTTAACCAGTGTTGGGGAAAGTTACTTTTATAAGTAATGCATTACAATATTGTGTTACTCCCCCAAAATTGTACTAATTATGTTACTTATTTACTTTCTATGGAAAGTAATGTGTTACGTTACTTTTGCGTTACTTTTTAAATATGAGCAGGGCTTGATTATTATTTTTTTTATTATATAAGTTCTATTTATAGCAAATAAATAAGCCGTTTCATACCAAAAAGTGTAATGAATAAACCTCGGGCTGAAGGAAAAGTAATTCACTTCTGTACAGTGGAACGTTTTGATATTCTTTTGAAAATTAAAAAGTAACGCATTACTTTACTAGTTACTTGAAAAAAGTCATCTGATAACGTAACTCACATTACTTGTAATGAGTTACGCTGAACACTGGTCTTAACGTAAACAGTTCAGAAAGAAAAGGCATGTGTATCAGTATATTAAATCAGTGCTTCATTCTTAAAATGGAAAAGGGAAATCATTTTAACACTGAGACCATAGTGGCAGCCAATTTTCGAATTGTTTATTTACGCGATGTGAAAATTTTGGATAAATGTTCATGTTATATATTTTGGTTGCATTTGTGAGTTAATAAGAATGTAAATGGTTGTTTAAAATAGATATATAATATCAAAATATTGATATATCGTATCAAATAGTAATCGTACCGTCTAATTTTTTTTTTTTTTTTTTAGGTATTTGCAAATATCATATCGCTGGGTATGAGAATCAATATCGTATCATATCGTATTGTATCGTGACAAACCATCTGATTTCTAAGCTTATAACCCCTATTTATAAGCATGGCTTCTTCATTCCTAAATATGATTGGTTGGATCTCTCGCTCCGTTTAGATTAGAGGTATTGATGTGATCAACCACAGCATAATATCAGGTCAGTAGAGCCTTTAAACCACCTAGTTTGTGCTTCTGGATCTTAGCTATTATACATACTTTTTATTAATAACAAACAGGATGAAAGAAACGCTCTCATGTGGTTGAGAATGGCACAAGGCTAAACTCTATTTGATGCGTCTTACAAATAAATAAAAAAACGCTCCTAATATAAGCACTTTTGTTAATTGATGGGTGCCAAACAGCTGATAAAAAAACATTGCAATAATCCACAAGTAACCCACTCCAGTCCATCAGTTAACATCTTGTAAAGCCAAAAGCTGTGTAAGGAACAAATCCATCATTAGGATGTTTTTTTTATTTCAAACCATTGCTTCCGGCTAAAATACAAGTCAATGTCAAATCTCAATGTTATATGTTTTCTCTCACATCAAAATCCACCCACATATTTGTTTAGAGCTGTTTTTTTTTTGGTTGTAAACAGCACTTGATCTGTGCAGATTTCTCTCCTGATTCAGATGAGACAACTTTTTCTTTTTTCTTTTTTTTTTTGGAGGAAGAGTTATGGATAATGGAGTCATATTTTAGCCGTTCCTAACAATTAATTAGTTTCTTACAAATACGCAGCTCTTGGTTTGACAAACTTAATCGATGGACTGGAGTGGTGTGGATTATTGTGATGTTTTTATCAGCTGTTTGGACTCATTCTGACGGCACCCATTCACAGCAGAGAACCCATTGGTATGTAAGTGATATAATGCTATCTGAAGAAACTAACTCATTCACATCTCTGATGGCTTGTGGATGTGTATATTTTCAGCATATGTTCAGTTTTAACAATTCTTCCTTTAAATTGTCAAAAATCTCTCTGCACAATTGCTAAGCTCATAGGTTGAGCTCCTATGATGATAAAATAAGTTCATGTTTGCTTTGAATAAAAGCGTTTACCAAATAGTTCAAGAAAATTTTCTCATTTGCATTGCACGATGACAAAGTGTTTCTACAGTTATTGTCTTTCCGTAATGAGTGTTTGGAATATCTGTGGTAGGATTCCTGTAGGAACAGGACAAAAACAAATCCTTTCAGTCTCCATGTGGCTCACTGGTACCTCCTTTTCACTCAAGCGCATTTTTTGGTTTGTCCACAGATAACCCAGTTGGCATCAAGATCCGTCCGCATGAGGAGCTGCACAATCCACATGTAAGCTTTATGTAATGTTAGAAATGGTACACTGTGAATCATTGTTTGTTTATTTTTTTATTATAAAACCTGAAAGGACTGAACTCACAGGGTCATGCTGACTATTCCAGCTTTAGCAAACAGAACTTTGTAACTTGAGTAAAGAGAAAAAAATTAAGCAGAAATGTATTCCCAGTTTACTTCCAGCAAATTGTCAGGAAAAAGCCTGGAAAAAAGGTCAACCTAAAATAAAATGTCAACCAAGAAAATCCAGAAAGACAAGTTTCCTAAAAATATACAATTAGCTTGTCACTATTGCACTGTTAAATGAATAATTTCGACCCTTATAGAACTGAAAAGTTAGAGCTAAACCAATGTATTAGACTGTTAGAATTGGATATTTTCATTCATCTAGTTTCTACATGCTCTACTAAGCAGTTATGCTAATGCTTATTTGCACACTTGAGTCAAGTATGTACAAAGTTTATTAATTATAAATATTCAAATGGATGTTTTACTACCTAGAAGTCAAGTCAGATTTATTTATATAACACTTTATACAGTACAGATTGTTTCACGGCAGCTTAATAGAGATAAACTGTTGAGAATTTAGTTGCAAATGTAAAGCAGCTCTGCAGAAGATGATAATATCATTCTTCAGCTCAGTTAAAGTTATGTTCTTAGCCGATAGATCCAATGCAGTCAAATCACCAAAATATCATCCAAAAAGACAAAATTTTAAATGCCATGGATGAATATTACTTAAAATGACAGAATAATGACAAAATTATATTTTACTTTAAAATTACAATTTTCAACTGAGATTTGGAGCCAAATTACAGGGGTTAAAAATGACTTTAGAAAGATGGCAACATCATTACTTTATTTTAAACTCTATAAGTGAAATCTGTTGACTTCAGCAATCTTTGTTGCATTGTATGACAACAGTGAATGTAATAAAAGAAATGCTGGAAAAGCACTTTTTCGCATAATTTTTCAAAGATATTCAAAGCCTTTAAGTGAGGGATTATTAAAGATAAGTATTCATAAGTTTCAGCTTTTTTGCTGCTCCACACTTTTGAACCGTAATCATTCAAATTTAGGAGGCAGCTGGCTTGACCAAGTGTTGCAAATGGCACAAAAATTAAACACCGTCCTTTAAAACTGCCATGTCACTCATGCATATCACATCGGTCACATAGCATTTCTTAAGTCAGCATAGCTTGTTAGTACAGTCAGCAATGTAGCAGATTGAAAAGTTAGTATGTTTCTGCAGTCCAATAGACGGCAGTGCAGTGGTGGCTTGAGTCTGTTGAATGGTGATTTAACGCTACATCGTCCCCCAGCTATAAAGTAAGTAAACATTGTCTCCATCTTTTACTCTCACAGTGAGCTTATCATACTCATTTGCTGCATTAGTATAGCCCTATGATTTACGCAATGCAGAAATTCATTGAATATTAAACAAAATAAATACAAAAAAAACATTTAAATACTAATTCTCATCTTCTGCATTTTCATTTGATTACCAGAAAATACACGCCACAGAATTTAGGAAAAAAAAAACATTCATAAAAGTATTTCTAAAAAATTGTTAAATACCATGCATTCATTACGTATCTTAGTTTCACCATTATCAGTGTTTGATCGTCCACAAATGCGTATACAGTATATTCTGTTTATTTATATACTGCATTCTATATACAGTACCAGTCTGTCCACACAGAAAGAATATTGACCAATGTATCGATATTGACGTATCGATATTTTGTACTCCCTAATATCGATATTGGCACTGGCTCCCAATTCGCTCCCAAATCGGTTGGACTCTAGTACTTCGGATGTGTGCGCTCCGAAACCCTATATCAGAACTTTAAACTAATATGGTTTTAAAATCATGATTTCAGTGTGATTAGACATGACAATCAAAACCAAACAGATGTTTGTTGGAAGAATATCTGAGGTACAAGCTGTTAAGGCACAGTCCTATTCTGGAAAGGGGGCAGGGAGCCAACAGGGATAACATCATTTTTCAACACAATTAAAGTTATGTTCTAATCCGATAGATCCAATGCAGTAATTTCATCCAAAAAGCCGAAATATTAAATGCCATGGATGAATATTTACTTGAATCGGCATTGGCTTCCAAAAGCCCATTTGCATTTAAAGATCCATGCACAGAAACAGCGTGTTTTGCTTCCAGTCAAAATAGGCATTTTTCAAAATGATAAATAAATGATCTGTGGGGTATTTTGAGATCAAACCCTCATCTCTCTCAACTCATCCTTTATCTGACGCACCCATTTCAGGTTTTGGAGTCTCTAATGAGAAGATGATCTGAATCAGGTGTGTTTGATTAAGGAGAGATGGAAAACCTACAGTGTTGGTGGGCCTTCAGGAACGTGGTTGGGAACCACTGCTTTAAAGGATGCAAAAGTATGGTGACATAAGCCCTATTCGGACGGGACTAGTTTTACAGGGGGTCGTTAGAGAAATCTGCGTTTCACAGATGTACTTGGTGATTTTAATCCCGTCCGAATCTCCCACGTCTGTGTTTTTCTCACACAACCTCTGTGATAATTCCAGAGCAAATTACCTACCGTTTTTCAGCAAACTCAGTGATCCTCTGAGAAAACTAATCCCGTCCGAATGCGAATGTCTGTGATTGCCCGTGATATTTTATTTCACAACGCGTTTCCTTGTGTGTTTTGGCCAATGTGAATTACCGTAGATGCTCTTACCGCGCGGATGTTTGATATATTTGCTTAGCGGCAAATAAATAATAATAAAAAAATAATACAAATAATAAAATCAAGAGCAAGATCGCGTAAACTGTTAATACCGGCTAACGTTACTGTAATATCAGCATCAGGTAAGATTACTCACACTCATTTATGTACTCAGTTACATAATGTTTTAATTACATTTAATAAAAAATAAAATAAAAAAAAGGAAAACAAGTTAATCTAAAGGAACCACACATTAACATGGTTTTGCTATACTAGCCATTTAGTATTTATTGTTTAATAATACTAATGGCAATCATTCTGAATGAATGCAATGCACGCATACAGAGCGCGTGATCTCTGTGACGCCCAGACGCACAAATCAGACCCTCCCGTTCTCTGTAATAAACACGGAGATACTAGTCCCGTCCGAATTGGTACATGAAAATCACAGACGTCAGGTGGTAAGAATCGAAACTCAAACGTAGTTTAGAAAACTAGTCCCGTCCAAATAGTGCTATAGTTTGACATCATTTAGTGTTTCTGGCCTAAATGTACAGTAATTAAGTGCTCTGCCTGATATTTGCTAACATGTTCACTGTTGTCTCTACCTGAAGGTCAAATGGTGAGAAATGGAATGTCTCTTGGTTTCCTAAAAACCAAGGAAAAAACATGGACTTTCCACAGAGTACAGCGATCCGTATGAACAGGAAACAATAACACTGCGCTTGCCTTATGACAAGAATCTAACGTTCATGTGAGCTGTCGCTCCTGTCTTCACAGCCTCATGTTCACCACATCGGCTCAATCTGTCTTTGTGGTTTTCTTCTTTGCCATGAGAATATACGTTTCATATTTCACGTTTCAGATGGGCTTTCACAAGAGCATCATTCAGTGGTTTCATCAGTCCAGCACACTTCCTTTAAAAACACCAAACAGACGTTGGGAACTCTGTGTTGTGATGCTGAGATTGTGCCGTGTTTGCTGACCCATTGACCGACACTGAGCTGCATGTGCATAAAATAGAGGTGCTCCTAAAGCATTCCGGAGGCAGACTCGAAAACGCAAACCAAGAAAGTGTCACACATGCTGTTGTAAACAGGAAACACTGGAACTTTAGGTGGCCACATACATCCTGCTGGGTTGGTCGATGGCCAGCTGGCTATTCCTGGATGTGACAGACAAACCAGACAGAAACTGGATTAACCTCTAACTAGACAAAATGCGTATATCACTGCAAGGGTAGTTTTATGTGATAATAGCAGATTATATCACAACATAACGTAATTTATATTAAACTATTTAGTATATACCAATATTTAAAAGCAGGTTAAATATTCAACACTATATTTTATGTTACTCAATAGTGTTCCTGTAGCTCAAGTGGTAGAGCATTGTGCTCTATCAAGTGCAAGGTTGGGGGTTTGATTCCCCGGGAACACATGATAGGTACAAATTGATAGCCTGAATGCACTGTAAGTCGCTTTGGATAAAAGTGTCTGCTAAATGCATTAATTTAATTTAATTTAACTATAAGCAGGTTGCAATTGACTTTCTTGGTGATACAACTACTGTAAGTACAAGTCTGAAACCATCTGCAACAGACATGGTCTGGAGCAACAAGAAATGCTAGAAAACTATACTTTATATTTACCAATGTTTCCTCCATTTATCAGACGCCTGAGCATTTGCCTCCTGTTGGCTCTTCTGATCATCAGACTATTTTGATAAATGCAGGAAACTGGTCCTCCAAGTTTATTAAACATATTTTTTTGCAGAAAACCTAACCCTAAGACAATAAGGGAACTGGGCCTCCTTTTGAACACTACTGATTTTTCTTATATTCATGAAGCTATGGATCCCGAGGCTAAGGTTGGTGCCTTTACTTCCACTACTATATCTATCTTGGATAAAATAGTTCCATTTAAAAAAAGATAGGCAGTTTGCTTTTTGATCTGGCGACAAAACCTCTTATAGAAAGTTAAAATCAATCATTGCCAAAAAAATCAAGAATGCAAGGAAACGATATAACCAGCATGAGGTGGAGGAACTGCGATGCTCCAAGCCAAAACAGTGGTTTAAGTCAGTGAAGAATTGAATGGGGATGGAAGGAGGTAAGAGTGACATGGTGTCTCAGGATCAAAACATTATGCAACGTGAGTGTGAAACGCTGGCTATGCACTTTGCTGAGGAATTATGCAAGCCTTATTTCTTATAATGTCTGAGGAGGAAGTTACCTGCAAGCTGTCAAATTGCAGTGTACCTCTTATGAGTATTGGACAAGTTAAGACTAGACTCCATAAGGCTGCTGGTCTGGACTGCGTTCCTCCTTGGGTGCTAAAGACTTTTCATGAAGAGTTGGCACTGGTGTTATGTGACATCTTCAATGCATGCATCCAGCATAACATTTTTCCAAAACAATGGAAAGAGGCTATAGTCAAAGCTATGGATAATAGGCATTCCGACTTCAACTCTACCAACATTGAGTGAGAGGCGTGAAGAAGCCACCATACGTACTCTTACTAAAATACTCAAGGACAATTCATCACCATTGTATTGTTTCCTGTCTATGGCTCCAACACCTACTTATTCTCTTCGGTGGCAAAGACATTTGTTGTACCCAGGAGCAAAACTAAACGTCATAAACTCTCCTTTACTCCCTGTGCTTTAAAATTGTTGTATGGCCTATTATTAGTAGTATATTTGATCTTTTATTCGTTTTATACTAAGTAATGATTATCTTGGAGTATTTGTATGTTTGACACATTTCAGGGTTTTGTGCTGCAATCCTTTCATGTCGACTTTAAATAAAGCTAAACTAAATTTGTGTTTGATGTGTGTTTTGCACTTTTTCCTAGAGTTAAAATGTTTATGATTTAATAATGAAATTATTATCATTTTATCTATATATTAAAAATATGAAAAAATATATTTAGAAGTAATAATACTTTTAATTGATGGTGCATTTATATTAGCAAATGCACTATTGTTTTAATATTTAAATAGTAATTGTATTTTATATTTTAGTCTGGTTGGCAGTGTATAGTTTATGTACAGTATATCAATGGTATACTAAGATTATTCAAAGATTAAGATTATTCATTTCAATTATTAAATTATTTGGTTTCAGTGTAAAACATTTAAATACTGATTAATATTAATTAACTACATGCACTTACTACAGGTTAGGATTAGGGTTTGGTTTAGGGTTACTTGCATGTACTTCTGCATAATTTATGGTTATTATATAGTAAGTACATGTAACTTGTAACCAGGACACCTTAAAATAGTTTAACCAATTATTTTAATTAATGTAATATTTTATTGTATATTTGTATAATGTAAAATGTATATTAAGTGCATGTAGTTAATTAATATAGAACATTTTGTAGTTAATTAATATTAATCAGTACTTAAATGTATTATACTGCAACCAAATAATTTAATAATTGAAATTACTTTGAATAATCTTAGTATATTGATATAAATAAACTATACACTGCCAACCAGACTAAAATATAAAATACAATTACTATTTAAATATTAAAACAATAGTGCATTTGCACATTAAAGGATTGCAGCACAAAACCCTGAAATGTGTCAAACATACAAATACTCCAAGATAATCTTTACTTAGTATAAAACGTCTAAAAGATAAAAGTTACATTTTTATTTATTTTTTGCTTTTTAATGACATAAACAAAACCTGATGATCATGTTCACTAGGATGATTTGAGGTAATCCAAAGAAAGAGAGTCACGTGATTAATTTCACTCATTTACTTATACAAGGAAATTGTAAATCGGAAATTCATCATGATCTAAACATTTCTAAATCCAAGTCCACATCAGATTTCAGACATTTAAACCCCACATTATCTCTCTGCTGGATAAAAAGTACAGCAAAATCTCTTCACATTATTACCAAATAAATAATTTGAAGACAATAGCAAACCCCACTAAACTAGAAAACTATTGCAGAGTCTTGTACAAAAAGCAGTACAGGGGATTTGAAGAGGATGGCCTGCCAGCGTTTGGTCTACTTCATTATCTCGTCATTGTGTTGCTGTGATGACCAGGTGGAAGCTGAATAATCGTCACTTTTCCATTAAAATAATACCTCCATGCAAAGCTCCAGTGCCAGGCTGCCGTATTCATTCCTGTCAGTCAGTCGAATGCCAGCCAAAAGCTGGAATTTTTTATTGTTGCATAGAAATAAACAGTCTACTGGCAGTAAATTTGGCTAACGGAATAATCCCCCAAAAGTGCGGCTTTAGGAAACAAAGCTAGGCTCAGAAAAAAGAGACACTTCCCCATGGGTTGTGAAATGGGGATTACCAGTGTTGGATCTTTCGGGTCAACACCTGCCAGGGCAAATCCTTGCCCTCGTGGTACTAACCTTTCACTTTTGACCTGATAATCTTCGAGTTTGTGTTATCTGACGAGATGCCTTCCTGGAACTGAATCATTGGCGTGGAAACGGTGGCAAGACTAAGAGTTTTAATTGGATGCCAAGCATATAGAGTAATCCATTTCCAATTCTCTGGGGAACAAGGAGAGTGTAAGAGAGCAAATCTGACCAAGAACACTATAGCCTTTATCTGATGAAATGGTAATTCCACAGATTACACCATACTGTTGTCTCAGAAAAGCCCAAAAAGAAAGTAAGTGGATTTGGAGGGCCATGGGCTGGAATGGCAGGTTCATCAGAAGTGGTGCATTTACTTTGAGGTTTCTGTATTTATTTTGACCAGCATTTTAAAGCAATGCATTTGGAACATGGTACACTCTACGGCTCCATGATGAATCTTTTTAAATCCCTAAAATCAATTTCCATTACACAAAACGTTCTTTATACACTCTTAAAATAAAAGTTCCAATTGAGAGTTTTCATAGTGATGCAATGAGAATATCATTTGGTTCCCACAATAAACTTTAATTGAACAGTTCTTAAATTCTAAGATTTTGTTTTTGTTTATATGAAGAATGTTTTAAAAGTCTAAAGAATATTTTTCCACTACAAATAACCTCTGTTGTGATGGAAAAGAGTTTTAATTGGATGCCAGTCCTCCAGTTCCCGATACTTTGAGGAACAAGAAGAGCATAAGTGATATTTTCCACATTAAATCTGGCCAAGAACAAGCCTTTATCAGATGCTCTGGCAACTGAACAGACTACACTTTACTGTTTTCTAAGGAGGTCCTACCCACCAGCCCAAAGAGAAGGGGAGTAGGTTTGTAGGGCCACTGGTTTTTGGGAGCTATGGGCTGAAATGGCAGGGGCTCAATTGATTGTTAATGGCATTTAGTTGAAGGTTTTTATATTTATATTGACCAATATTTAAAAGCAATGCCTGTTGGGACATGGTATACTCTATGGCTCCATAATTAACCTATACAATCCATTTCCATTGAACAAAAGGTTCTTTATTCAAAATAAAGGTTCTAAAACAAAGTTTCCCAAAGAAACACTTTTAAAAATAAGTTTTTTTTATTAGTAGTGTAAAGAACATTTTAAAAATCTAAAGAATCATTTTCCCACTTTAAAGAACCTTTTGTATGATGGAAAACACTAAAACTTCCATGGATGTTTAAGAGTTTTAATTGGATGCCGCCTCCAGTATTCCATTCCCAATCCTTTGAGGAACAAGACTTCTCTCCACAGCACATCTGGCCACAAACACAAGCCTTTATCAGATACCCCGGTAATTCCACAGATTACACTCTACTGTTGTTTTCAGGAAGTTGCACCCATCCAGTGGATTTAGAGCCAGAGCAAGGGCTTCAAGCCACTAGTTCTGGGGGCCGTGGGCTGAGATGGCAGGGGCCAGTTGGTCGGTAGTGGTGCTGTGCTTGGGAAGAGGGTATCAGGAAGGCTTAAGCTCAAACATACAAGTCAAACCAGAACATTCCAATGGTCACTACTGCTTCCCCTGCCCACCAGAGTAGAAAATAGGGTGAGTGACCTCTCCAGAAAGGTTGTGTGCTTTGGATAATACTAGCATCCTTTGTGGTTTCAATAAAGTAGACATTTTTTTTATATTTATATGTTGTGCAGAACTTCTGCTGGTTGAAATTAATTAATCAGGGAAATATTGTTCTGTTCTGGAAATGACATAGAGGAACCACAAAAGGGGCGAGCGGCGTTTGACTTGGAGGGAACATTGGTAAGGACGCAAATATCTTTAACGACGTGTCACGTATGAATTGTGTGAAAAAGAGACCCTTCCCAAAAATGTAAACAAAACAGGCTTTCGGACTTGCAGTGAACCGGTTTTTGGGCGAAACAATTGCACATTTGGATGACAGTTTTGATGGAACACATGGTAGTTTTTTGACCATTGTGGATTGGTTGCTTTCACTGCACCAACATTAACGGCTCTATATTTCTTAAAGGCATTTGCAGTGTGCATCAGATTATATGGTGAAATGTAGTTTGAGGTTTCTGTATTTATATGCACCAATATTTAAAGGCAATGCATAGTACTGGTTTTGTGATCCTGGGCAACATTTCATTGTTTATTATTTGTACAATACTTTATATTTAATCTATTTTACAATATATATTATATTTTCCTCTGGGAGTGGAGGCACCATTGACTGCACCATAGTGCTGCTAAAGATTACCCACAATTCCTGTGTGCACAAAGCAGAACCTTTAACATCAATAGAAACTTTCCATTGCACAAAAAGTTCTTTATAGTAAAAAAAGTTTTATTTAGATTATTGAAATGTTCTTGACCCAAAACTGTACAACACCCTACAACTTTTTAAGCATTGTATTATGGGACTATTGGGGGTACTTTGTCTAAATTTATTGGTGTTTATTTGGTTCTGTCAGGTCTCTGTACAGTTAACTTTGTTCTAGTCTTTAATTTAGTGCAAAATAATTTAAGTTCATTGAGAAAATGATGTTTTTAGTGCAATTGGGCCATCTCAGTCCAAAAATCAACCAGCAACCAGCTAGTCACATCCATTATATGGTAGTCGGGCTGGTTTTTGGCTCCTGGATGACCTGCAAATGACCAGATAAAAACCAGCTACCATTTTCCAAAACACAGCTATTAGCACAAGATGCAGCGAGTTTACTGCCATTTTAAAATGTTCCTCTTTGTCTATTCAAATGCTTAAATGCAATGAAGTGCCGCTCGAGGCCGTCTTTACAGTGTTTACCAACTAATCATTAACTATTGCAGTCATGGAAAGCACATCATTGCATTGAGAGACTTTTAATTGTTTTCCTCCGTGGTGAACTTAAGGGCAACCTATGATGTGCCGAAAAAAAATGGGAAGCACTCTTTTTTGTGGGATTACCCATTCTGGTTGTTCAGTCATGTTCAGAATGGAGACCTCACGGATGGAAAACTGAAGCAAATGAGAACCAGAAAACAAAAAATAAACATGCACACAGAGTTAAAACTGGTGAGCACGGTTGGCCAAACAATCTCTGGTGTTTGTTTGGGTTTTGCGTCTCATTCCAAGACGCTAATTTGTTTTGTCTGTAGTTGTGCCTGGTTGTTTGTCTGAGGTAAATTCTCTAGCTCCTGGGTTTTCAGATCGTCAGAAGCCACAAGTACGATTGCGAGGCCTACCTCATGATGAAACATTCCTATGGTGGCTTTCTAAAAAACCATTTGCTGCGTTTGATTATCTAGCAAAGTCTGTAATAGCATTTGCATGATGTCAAATAAGAGTTGTGTGGGAAACTGCAATGCAACTTTCCACCACTACTAAACTCTTCGTTGTTTCAAAGCAGAATAAATGCGAAATATTAATTTAAACCGTGCAAAAAAAAGATGCCTTTGCTCAATATTTTTGACTTTTTTCTCCAAGATGCAATATAATAAGCTTTTTTTCTAAAATAATCTATCAAAATTAAGAGAGTATGCACTTAGAAAATATATTTTTTATATATACCGGTACTGTATATATATAGAGAGAGCGAGAAGATTGTATATCTTGCTTCATTTTACCTTTTTAAGCAAGAATATCATTTTTATGTAGTGTAGGATTCACTAATGTAAGGTTTAATAGTACTTTACTGGCATATCTTTGCCAGCGGCATCACATTTATTCTTGTCACCTGTCAGATTAAAATTTATTTGCTTTTAACTTGTAAAACTTCAAATTTCCTCATGCAGGCCGCAACGCAAACGTCTGTTTACACGAGCAAGGCATACAAGAAAAGTAGCTTAAAAGAATCCTATAAATCAAGTCTATGAGACTGACTTGGACACGCTTGTAGACAAAGTGCTTTCATAAAGCTGAAGAATCAGGGCCTGGGGTTACATTCGCCATGCCATAGGCTCAGTGACAGATAAAATAATGCACTATTAACCTTCCCAGAGTAAATAAATATGGTTTCACAAACGCAAAAACCATGCTCTTACTGTGCTGGATCGCATATCTGTGTCTTGTGGGCTCAAAAGTAACCCGTTCGTAACAGACGCAGAGACTAGCGGATGGAAATACGCTCAACGAACTTAAGATTTCTAACTTTCATCAAACTGGACAGCTCATTGTCTATCAGGCTGTCCATCAAAACACAAATAGCCACAGGCTTTCAGAAGTCACAGTTACAGGGTTCTTTTGGAGTGGTGAGGCCTGCGAAGAGCCAGAGAGTTTCGGGAACCGGACAAGAGACTGGGAAAACATAAACAGACAAATCTACGATCAGTGGTTTGGGCTGGATATCCCTCTCATGCCACTGAGTGTTGGGATTCTTTGCAGAAGCATTATCAACTTCCAGTGGTCGCAAGGAACAACATGGATAATAAAAAACAAGGTTTAAGAAATCTGGGTCCCTTTAGGTCCATTAAAAAAAAAAAAAAAAAAGATCTTTCATGTGGTTTTTACTTCACAAATTAATATTATTATTTATAAATATTTTAGCCTTTTTCTTTGGAATTTCATTGATTCAAATAAAGAAAGATTGTATTTTACATAAAATAATAATGCATAATTTAAAATGCAACGTATTGACACTTTATATTGAGTTAACAAAGCTATAGTGATCAACATTGCAAAATATTTATCAAATCTAGTCATTTTATCACTGCAAGGGTTAAAAAAATAATGGTATAATCATGTATTATTATGTGCATTTTTAATCATCCAGTGAATTGAATACTTTGTAAATCAATCTTGTTTGTTTATTTTCAGTTTCTCTTTGGAAGTTAATGGAAGAAAAAAAAAACTAAAATGAGTAAAGACAATAATTCATATGCAAAATTTTCCTTTATAATAATGTGAGTTTCAAAATGTTCATCAGATCTAGTCATTTTATATCACTGCAATTATAAAAATCTTGTAACTATACATTTTTATATAATCCAGGAAACTGAAAACTTCACAAATATATTTTTTCCTTCTTTTTGGAACTTAATGGATGATATACTCTGTAAAATGAATCATACAAAAAGGCAAATGCTACTTTTTATATGAACATCTCTATTAGTGTGAGTAAATGTGTGCAAATCCATACTGAGCAGCAACTGTTTTTTTATATTCCAGTGAATTGATTGCTTCACAAATGAATATTATTTATGTTTATTTTTGCCTTTTATTTAGAACTTAATGGATGCCAAATAATCTGTAGTTTAAAATTAATGATTAAAAATATATATTTATATTAACTTAGCAATTTATCATTGTGCACGGTATATTTACAGGATCCCACTGTTAAAAAAGGTTTTAAATTAAGGTCATTAAAGTATATTTTACAATATATTATTCCAGTCTTTCAAAACATCACATTTAATTCAATATGTTACTATTTCTTTTAAATGAACTGAATTGTGCTAGCAGTCTCTTTACTTTATTAGTTTTTTCTCAGTGTATAGCCCAATCTCACACTTGACACATTTCCACCATCATACCATTTGCCTTAAGCTCAGACTTGTAAAAGCAAATTGAAGGGAACAAAAGCAGACAGTGAGGACGGGTTACAGTCAGTGGCGTTTCTGTCAAAGCGGAGATAAAATCAGCATTTTGTTTGACTGCGAGGCATGTTAAGTCTCTTCCTAGATTAATGAGGCCCTCATGTGTCACTCTTCCAACTCTTACACCTCCATTCAGGAATGATGATGGGGAAAACAATGTTTTGTTTGTTGCACTTTAGATTTAGATTTATTTTTAATATCTCAGATGTTACAGCAATGAGATTAAGTGGAGACTTTCATCAATCAATGTTAAGTGAGTATAGCATGCACTTTCTTAAATAAATGGCTATTTGTAAATTATATATTTCAAGTTGCAAATTTATTTAATATTTTAATATTATGGGTCAAAATTACTGATTTTTCTTTTAGGCCAAAAATCATTAGGATATTAATTAAAAGATCATGTTCCATGAAGATATTTTGTAAATTTCCTACCGTAAATATATCAAAACTTCATTTTTGATTAGTAATATGCATTGCCAAGAATTCATTAATCAAGTTGATTTTCTCAATATTTTTCTCAATATATATATTTTATTTTTTGCACCCTCAGATTCCAGATTTTCAAATAGTTGTATCTCAGCCAAATATCATCCTGTCATAACAAACCATACATCAATGGTTAAATCTTATTTATGCAGCTTTCAGATAATAATTTCAGATAATAATCTCAATTTAAAAAAAAAAACTGACCCCTCAATTTTACTATACTTTTTATTTCGTCTATTGTAATATTTTTGCCGTATGGATTATATTTTCCTCCGGGAGTGGAGGCAACATTGAATAGTGCTGCTAAAGATTACCCACAATTCCTGTGTGCACAAAGCAGAACATAACATATTACATAGTGGGCATAAAATCATAGCCAGACGGCAGTTAAAAGAGCAGTTTTACCAGTGCAGCAACAATGACATGATTTGGTCTAATATGCCCAGGCACAGCCATTTAGACTTTTTGTTTAGGTTATTGTTTTGAATTGTTTAGCTGTATTTATTCATTTTCTTCCCACTTGATCCTTGAAGAGTTTGAAGGCTTGGGAATGTCTTTTTCCTTGTACTCAAATGTATTAAATTTGTAAAGCCTGTGAGTTTAGGGAATTTCTTTTGAATGAATACTTAATGGCAATCATCGGTCATTGAGAAGAACGAGGGACTACTTTCATCCTTCATAAACCATTTCATGCAGGAAAATATGAAGAACCCTTTGTATGCTCTAATCGGCCACGGCGGCTCCCAGCGTCCCTTCAGAGGAGATCCTCATGGTTGACGGTCCGTGGTTTGAGCAGGAGGCCCCTGACAGGGAAACCATCCTCCAGAAGATCTGGATTCTGGAGCACTGGACCCGACTAACTGGAAAGCATTTTTAAGGCATCATAGCTTTTATAATTGTATTATTATATGCATCTATATATCAATTGTTCTATCTTTCTTTTGAATGCAATGATGTGGAAGTTTCAAATTTCTATATTTTATTCAGAATACAGCATAGATGACATATCAAATGTTAAAATTGAGAAAATGCATTTAAATTGCATTAAAAATTATTTTAAAATTCCATGGCATCAGCACATCTCAAAAAGTTGGGACACGGTCATGTTTAACACTGTAAGGCATCTCTTCTTTTTATAACAGTCTGCAAATGTCCGGGGACTGAGGAGACAAGTTACTCAAGTTTAGGAATAGGATTGTTGTCCCATTCTTGTCTAATACAGGCTTCTAATTGCTCAACTAGGTCTTCTTTGTCACATCTTCCTCTTTATGATGCACCAAATGTTTTCTATGGGTGAAAGATCTGGCTGTTTCAATACCTGGATCCTTCTTCTACACAACCATGATGTTGTAATTGATGCAGTATTTGGTCTGGCATTGTCATGTTGGAAAATGCAAGGTCTTCCCTGAAAGAGACGACGTCTGGATGGGAGCATATGTTGTTCTAGAACTTGGATTTACCTTTCAGCATTGATGGTGTCTTTCCAGATGTGTAAGCTGCCCATGCCACACACACTCATGCAACCCCATACCATCAGAGATGCAGGCTTCTGAACTGAGCACTGATAACAACTTGGGTTGTCCTTGTCCTCTTTAGTCCAGATCACATGATTCGTCTGACCACAGAACAGTTTTCCACTTCGCCACAGTCCATTTTAAATGAGCCTTGGCCCAGAGAAAATGCCTGCGCTTCTGGATTATGTTTAGATATGGCTTCTTTTTTGACCGATAGAGTTTTAGCCAGCAAGTTTTCTGGAAGTATTCCTGAGCCCTTGTTGTGATTTCCATTACAGTATCATTCCTGTATGTGATGCAGTGCTATCTAAGAGCTGAAGATCACGGGCATCCAGTATGGTTTTTCGGCCTTGACCCTTACACACAGAGATTGTTCCAGATTATCTGAATCTTTTGATGATATTATGCACTGTAGATGATGATAACTTTAAACTCTTTGCAATTTTTCTCTGAGAAACTCCTATTGATATTGCTCCACTATTTTTCGCCGCAGTATTGGGGGAGTTGGTGATCCTCTGCCCATCTTGACTTCTGAGAGACACTGACACTCTGAGAGGCTATTTTATACCCAGTCATGTTTCCAGTTGACCTAATAAGTTGTGAATTGGTCCTCCAGCTGTTCCTTATATGTACATTTAACTTTTCCGGCCTCTTATGGCTACCTGTCCAACTTTCTGATGTGTTAAAAACATCAACATCTATCTGTCTATCTATCTATCTATCTATCTATCTATCTATCTATCTATCTATCTATCTATCTATCTATCTATCTATCTATCTATCTATCTATCTATCTATGTTTCTATCTATCTATCTATCTATCTATCTTTATCTAAGGCAGAACCACATTTATCTTTCATTGGCAATCCCAGAATGCATAGTGACAAGCGCAGAAGCAAAGTCTGTCCAAGATGACAGGCAAAGCTAAATATTGACTGGTGTTGATAGTTATAAGATCATTAAAATACACCCAATGTGTGCTGACTACAGTATTATGCCTTACAGCAACATGCTAGCGTTTACCTTTTTAACCGAATCATTTTCTTTTCAGCATCCATCTCTGTTGACCTTTCCACATTGCTTCCTTCTTTATAACTGAGGCCGCGTCTGAAACAAAAGCAAAATTATGGGTCTGGTTTGGCTGGGTGGGAGAGGAGAGGAGTGACCCTGGCATGTGGTTCTCCGGAGCCCGACCAGGCCGAGGTGAGGCCGGCCGAGGAGAAAAGAAGAATCTCAATGAATGTGAAGAAAACCCAACCACAGCTAATTTAAATGTGTCATTAACGGGACGGGAAGATCTAAACTGGTGCTGGCAGCGACGCTGGAAAAAAAAGCCACATATTCCTGAAGACATCCCTTGTTTTCCCTCTTTTGTTGAGAGATTCAGGGAGTCGTGAAGTGGAGCCCTCCTGCCCCTCGTGTAAAGCGCTGTACTTAACACCTCATAAATTTTCCCTGCAAGAGTGCCGAGTAACAGCTTCCTAATGACATTTCCCATAGCCGTTCCGCACCGCCGTTCAAGGGAAACCACAGTAGGACAACACGCGTTAATGGACGTGTATATTTTTGTTATCGCTGAATGTCAGTGTAAACATGAACGTTTTTTCGCAAGGTCAAAAGAAACTCGAGCACAACTGCTATTAGCATATTAGCAATAGCTCTCACGGTGACAGGTTTTTAAACCAGAACGAAATTATTCCGCCAGGAGCTACCGGAGAACCTCATGTTTCAGTAAACAGAAACCCCGGCCGCCAGGGTCAATTGCTTGAACACACATACACACTTCCAGTCCCGGGGTCAAGCTGTGTTGTGGGGTCTCATGGCTCTTTTTAGTCTCATAGACAAACATTACATAATTAAAAGACAAATACGATGGCTATCATGGTCTTTGCACTGAATCCATTTTTTAAACCAACTTTTAGAACTTTTTTCTGTCATCTGTATTCCAAATATTCATAAATGTTTATGTATTTTACACCCCAATATAATGGTGTTCTCTGACTTTATACTTAATAGCTTAGATAAACAAATCTATCTATACCACTAAATCCACAAAAGGTATTTTTTCATTGGGGGGTCGGTATACCCCAAAATGAAAATTATGTCATTAATTACTCATTTCTAAGACCTCCGTTTATCTTCCAAACACAAATTAAGATATTTTTTGATGAAATCCGAGAGCTCTCTGACCCTCCATAGACAGCAATGCAACTGAAATGTTCCCAGGTCCAGAAACGTAGTAAGGACATCGTTAAAATGTCCATGTGACATCAGCAGCTCAACTTCAGTTTTGTGATGCTACGAGAATACTTTTTTCACAAATAAAATACAAATAATATAATTTACTATAATTTAATAATATAATATATTCTTCCGCCGCGATACAAACCGTTGCAAAGCAGCTTTACAGAAAATGTTACGTTTCTCCATTAGATACATATATTTAGAAGTAGGATATTAATGGTGACCATTGCAGAAATGTAAAGTAAGAATCATGCAAATTTCCCATTTGATGGTTAATCTGGAATTTACTATTGAATAGGTGAAAGAAAAATATCTATTTATTCCACTGGATCGACAAAATTTACTTTTAGGACTTTTTAAGTCAATGCTAGTCCTAGCAAGTACTGACTTTTTAGTAATCTTTTTTTCAGGTCAATACAATGACTTTATTCTGAATAGGCGAGATAAGAAGTCATTTACACTAATTTCAACCCAGCTTTAAGACCCTTTTTAACCTTTAAGGTGCACAAGGTAATGTTTTATCTGTTTTGCAGGCCAATGCAATGACGATTTTAGACTTTATGCTAAATATTTTTGAGGAAAACATATCTATTTATTCCACTTGATCCACAAAAAGCCATTTAAAGTTATTTTAAGCCAACTTTCAGACCCATTTTTAGTTCTATCTGTAACCCAAAGCCTGCTGTGTGTGGGATTTATTGCAGCTCTTCCCGTGGTGATGGAGGCCGCCGTGGCCGTGAGTAATCTCAGCCTCCATTCACCATCCTTGATTTACTTGAACCACGCCAGCCGCCAACCAGAAGCAACACTTTCTCATGAATCCACAATGGGCTTCATCCAGCCCCTCCAATAAATGATGCCACACACAGTCATGTTAATCAAAACAGCCTCAAATGCATCATCTTGACAACTGACTGAATCGAAATTGAATGAATCCACCCACTCTTAAGGTAGGATTCAGTTCAAAGTCAAAGTTTCACATTGTAGTGGACGTCTAACCCTTTAGACAAAGGTTTGTAAATCTTATTCTGATTAGACAATAACCCACCTGCATATTCCTCAACTCAGTTAAGTCAGTTATGCAAAAATGAGTTGGGAAAGCCATTTGATTGTATTCTAGTAAAAGCAAACCGCTATAGAGTTAGAACCGGTGAATGCGGTTTACAGGTTTCATTGAAATATTATGATGTGCGCCAAATGAGTCGCTGTAGAAACCAAAAACTTTTAATGGTTGCAGACGAAATAGCTCAACAAGGGTTTGTCCATCAACAGAGGACAGGTAACGGCCACAACCAAGAGAGCACGGACAGAACAGCATCTTTAAAAAGAGCCGAACCGAATGTGATTTGCATTTAGAGAAACTGCTCTTTCAGTTGGGCCTGATGAAAGGGACACCGCTGTTTGTACCGTAATGCCAACCAGGATCAGCATCTTCCAGTCAGATGAGTAAAGGGCTTTGTGGAGATCAAGCACTATCATCCACTCGCCTGTTTAAACCTGTACGCATGGGGACTGGCTCAGGTGTGAAGTCCTCTAGCCAAATTTAATTGCCGTTTTCCTATTTTCCTATGTTGTCACCAAAAAACTCATAGTGACCGATAAATAGGGAACTGCCTTTCTACTCCTGTTAGGATAACATCAAAGAGGACTAAGCAGTGAACTCGAAATTTACAAAATTGATGGTTGTTCTCTTAAGGGATCCTATTATGCTTTTTTACTTTTTGAATTTTATTCAGTGTGTAGTGTGTACGTTTGGGCATACATTTTTTTTTTTTTTTTTTTTACAAAGTTACAAATCTCAAAGTCCACTCAAAAAGGAGATATTTAGTTTTTGAAACATCCTTTTTCAAGAACTACAACAACTGGCTCGTTTGGACTACAGTGTTGTTTTCCAGGGTTCTTGTGATGTCACAAAGCAGTCCATTACTATATTATTAAAATAAACACCGCCTACAGAAAGTCGAATGGTTGGGGGGTGGGGAGGGGCGAGGTCATGGTTAAAACGCTTGGTTGAGTGCATCAGACAAGACGACGACGATGAAGAAGAAGTGCTGCTGTAGCCTCAAGTTTTCGCAAGTTATTACACATGCACCTAAATAATTATGTATGTAAATATGAATGCTACAAATATGATTTTTTTAAATATAAATTGCTGACAGTACAATACTGGACAATGACATAATGTGCAGAATTTACTCTTCTATTATGAGACTACTGTGTTTCCTACACATTGATTTATTTGTGGCGCCTGTCACAATATCAAAACTGACTGCCACAAATAGATTTTCCAAAAGGCTTGGACTTTATTGAATAAACATGAACACTGCATGCTTTAAAATCAAAACCCGGTGTTTTTATATCACTGTTTCATTCAGAAAATGTTCATTTAATCTTGCATGTAATGTCTGATAAAGCAGTGTTTGTGAGCGGAGCGCTGCTTTGTGCACAGCTGTTATCGGGAAACATTGATCTCTACCTCTACCTCTACATGCCTGCTGGCAGAGAATGAATTTGAATAGAAATAGAGTGCAAGTCTGTGGGCAACACTGCTTTATAGTATAAATGAATTAAATAGAAATTAAATGTATGCATTTAGCAGACGCTTTTATCCAAAGCGACTTACAGTGCATTCAGGCTATCAATGTGTTCCCGGGCAATCGAACCCCCAACCTTGCGCTTGACACGCAATGCTCTACCAATTGAGCCACCGGGACACTAATTCAACTGTATAATAGTTTCACAGCAATTCACATAGTACAGTAAACATAATACATATTAATGTTGCACTTAATGTCTGTACATAGTAAATGCAGTTATTTTTAAGAGTCTTTTGCACAAACCTCTTGTTCAGTGTTCGCAGGGTCTGAATCCGGCTCAAACTGATATGGCAATATTGACACAAGACATAACTTGCAGCTTTGGCAAGGGGCGGGGCAGTCCTGAAACACCGTCTAAGCTCTTAACCAATCACAACGCACTGATACAGCTAACCAATCACAACACATTCCGTTTTCCAGAAGGCGGGACTTACTCAAACCCAGAACTTATCGAGCCGTTTGTGCAATGCATCTGTCGAACCATAAAGCATGAGAGCATGTTCTAGTATGTGTGTGTGTGTGTGTGTTAAATTTAACATCTCCTTACTTCAAGTTTTTGATTTGAACAGGCGCACGAGTCGCTCCAGTCATGCTGACATTGTTTGTGTCTGTTTGCTTAAATTAGTCATGGCAGCGTTGGAAAAGCTGTGTGGAAGTGACCAGTGTGCGTTCACCTCTCACCGGTCTGAGGCTGGAGGAGCTGTGCCAGGACGTCCCGCTGAAGGTGACGTGTGTGTGGTCCCGACCGATCCAAGGTCAGTGGAGGCCCTCGGCCAAAGCCTCTGTGGTGCTCCAAAAGCAATGACATTTTCTCAGCTTCAGGAATTGTAATTTTGAGGCAGCCATGTTAAACACATCAACATTTTTGTGCTGAGTTTATGAAAAGATGAGATGTTAGCCTGCAATTATCCCGGCCAGTGTTTACACCTCCACCTTCCCTGCTCTGAGGAACACCAAACCAAATCAAACACCGCCCATTCATTGAGAATTCAGACACAGGGTAGAATATAGTGTTGTTATAGTATAGATATATTCATGTAATTTATAGAATATTATATATATACAGTTCGCTTATCTACAAACTGTAAGACTTCATGCAAATTACCGTATGTAATATGAATGTTACATTATTATTAGTTTGCTTTTCAACAAGTCTGAAAAAAAAACTTTTATGCAAATTATTTAAAATTTAAGCAACTTTATGAACATTGTGTTCTTTTAGTTTTGAACTGTCCATTAAATTTAGTAAAGACAACGTCATTGGACTATTTTTTTTTTTGTATTACAACAATGTAAAATAATGTTTTAATTTCTCATTTACAAAATTGGTTTAATTAATTATAATCAGTTCAATCCACTTCAATGATTCAAAATAATGAATAATGAATTCAGAATTCAGAATAATAAGGCAATATTTAAAAAGAAATATGAGAAAGCTATTTAATTTATTTATTGTTATTTTATTTGTTGAAATTTAAAATGTAGGCCTATTAATAAATTGGTGCAAATTTTATGTGTGTGTGTGTGTGTGTGTGTGTGTGTGTGTCTGTGTGTGTGTGTGTGTGTGTGTGTGTGTGTGTGAAAAATTATTTAATGGCCACGTAGACGCTAATGAATATTTATATACTGTATACTATTGTGAAAAGTATGGGATCAGTAAGATTTTTTTTTTTAAATATTTTAAGTCTGTATTAATCTGATCAAAAAAAATAAATTTTATGCATTTAGCAGACGCTTTTATCCAAAGCAACTTACAGTGCATTCAGACTAACATTTTTAATTTGTGAAATATTATTTCAATTTAAAATAACAGTTTCTATTTTAATATACTTTAAAATTTAATTTATACCCGTGATTTCAAAACTTAATTTTCAACATCATTACTCCAGTCTTCAGTATCACATGAAATATTTTAAAGTATATTAAAACAGAAAATGTGTGTAAATAAATTAATCTCAGGTAACATTAAAGTTTTCATATATATACTATTATATTGCAATAATTTCACATGCAAAAAAATTGTACTTGTGTAGAAAATCATTATTGATTTAAGATTTCTTAGATTTCTGGGCTAGAAAAAAAAAAAAAAAAAGTAATAGAAGCATTTTTTTGCAGTGCTTTCAAGTCAATTATTTAAAAATAAAGTTGTTTTTGGCCTATAACCCCCCATCTTTGATAGCCATAACATGACCTCGCCTCGTCTCTGAAACAATAGAGTCTGCACCCAAACTGATGATGGAAAGAAAGCCTCTGATCGTTTCAGATGGAGGCTCAGTCCGGCCGCAGGACCGATCATCGTCCGGGAATCCGACAAACACCAGAAACCTCTGTGTTTCGTCCTGAAAGATTCATCGACAGGAAAAAACAAGTACACGCTTGACTTGCAATTCAGACGACAGCTGGTTTTACTTAATCAGCCGTTCTGGAGAAAATCAGCAGGATGGTGAATTGATAAAGAATTGTGGTTTAGAGGAATAATCGATGATTCATGAAGGACTCATGACGACCTCAGTGCTTTTGTTCTCATTTCCATAAAAAAAAATCGATATCTTCATACATTTTTTAGTCAAGCATTTTAATTTTCTTAAAACAAGATTTATTAATCAGACTAATTATAGTGCAGCTCCTCAGACGTATGAAGAATATATGTCATCTGTCCAACATTATTTCATACATTATTTTATCTGTATGTATGATAAGTTAAGTTTTTAGTTAGTTTTATTTATATATTTTATAAATCTTCATTTATATTTTTGTTTTATTTATTCAAATTTGTTTTATCTATCTATCTTTTCGTCCATTTATTGTTTTGATTTGAATGTTTTTTTTTGTTTTTTTTAATCAATTTATTATTATTTTTTGTTTTATTTATTTCTATTTTATTGTTTTGTGTTGTTTATCTAGTATATTTTATATATTTATTAGTTTATGTTTATGATTTGAATTTTAATATTTTTTGCTTGTTTGTCTTATTTTTGTTTTATGAATTATTATTTTTATTTATATATAATTTTTTATTCATTTGTTTTTGTTTATTTTGTGTTATTTATTTTATATTTATTATTTTGTTTTATCTGTTTTCATTATGTTTTATTAATTGTTCGTTGTGTTTTATTTATTTATTTATTTATTGTTTTATCAATTCATTATTGTTGTTTTAGTATGTTTTGTTAATGTTTATTTGATGTTTTATTGTTTTAGTTTTTTAAATGTATTTATTTATTTTTATCTTTATTTATTTATTTTCTATGAATTAATTTTATGTATTAATTTATATGTATTATTTTGTATTGTTTTTTTTTTTTTACAAATGTTTATATATTATTTTTATAAATTAGTTTTTCTTTATTTTATTAGTTTTATTATTTCTATTTATATTTTTATTTTATTTGTTTATTTATTAAGTTTTATTAATTGTTGTCTGTGTGTTTTATTTATTTATTTGTTGTTTTATCAATTTATAATTTTTTGTATTAGTATGTTTTTATTTTATGTTTTATTATTTTTTTATTGTTTTTTGTTCTGTGTATTTATTTATTTTATCTTTAATTAGTTTTTTCTCTGAATTTGTTTTATTTATTTATTCATTTTTTATTGTTTTAGTTGTATATTCTATCATTTTTTTCTATTCCAACTGATTGTTTATTTTTATCCTTTGTTTATTGTTTGTAGTGTTCTCAATGACTTTACTCTTTGCTTGACTTCATGAGTCCATCTTCACATCCGACTCCATTCAGGTATATAACAGTCACTCCTCATGCTTTTTCTTTACTCTGAAACACATCAGATTATAGAAGTACACCGAGTTGGGAACAGTTTGTGTTGACTCTATAGAAAGGCCTCTGAGTGTAGACTGTGATGAAGGAATAATCTCCTGTTTCAGTGCTTATTTAGCATTACGAGCAGCAGACCCAGTGTTCCTCATGCAGATGTGCTTCAGGAGTCACGCAGCTGAAGAGGATGGGCTCTGGGTGGTCCATCACTGCGTCTAATCATTGTCACATTGTTCTCGACTGTGCATGACTTACACTTCTGAAACATGGAAAAGCTCACGACTCCGTTGCCTTCGCTGAGACTCTCCCACGTTGTGCAAGCAAGCGATTGGGTTTCAATCAAATCCTGCGACGTAATTGCCATAAAGCAGTGATGCAGCGGCGTACGGGCGTGATTGATGCGCTCGATCCCGTCTCTTCTTTCAGCTCGGAGGTCATCGAGGTCTTCTGTTCCTCTGCGCTGCTTGCACCGAAGTGTTGAAATCCCGCAGGCCTCCTCCAGCCTCTTTGATGGTGTTAAGCATTAACTAAACTAGCTGGTACCAAAACAAAAACACATTGATGGACAATGCAACAATAGAAGCTTTTTTTATATCACAGAAGTGCTTGCATTAATAATGATCGGCCGTTACACGCGAAGCCTTTATTATTCAGGGCTGCGTGATGATCTTATGAAGGCATGATCTTATTTTAAGGGTTTAACATGTTTTTTCTGTCTGTTCAACATTATTTACAACATTACTCTTTTATGTACAGTATGTGTGTATTATGTGTTTGTTTGTTCATCTTTATTTTTATGTAATTATGTTTGTTTTCATTCGTTTTTGTGCGTTTGTTTGTTTGTTTTGTGTGCGGCTATGTATTTTTTTGTTTGTTTATCATTATTTTTATGTAATTATTTTGGTTTTATTTTTATGTTTTCTTTAGTTTTATGTGTTTCGTTTGTTATATGTTTTATTTATGTATTTATTGGTTTTATTTATTTTATTGATTGCTTTTTTATTTATTTTGTTTTATTATTAACTCTTTATTGCTAATTATTATTATTAGTTATTATTATTAATTAACTATACATTTTATTTAGTTATTTTAATATTTTTCATTTGATTTATTTTTTATTTATTTTGTTTTACTGTTTTGTTTAGATTATTTATGTTTTATGTATTATTAATTTGTTTAGTTAATTTATTAGTTTTATTCTTTATTCTGTTTTTTATTTTATTTTTTGAAAGTTTATATTTTATTATTTGTTTGTTTGTTTATTTGTGTGTAATTATTTATTCTTATGTTCTATTTAGTTTTTATTTAATTTTGTTGTTTATTTATTTTTATTTATTCATGTTTTAGATACAAGTTTATGTTTTAACATATGTGCATCCACAGATAGGATTCAATTCAATTCAGATTTATTCATGAAACGCTTCAAAAACCATAGAGATGACATCAAATTTGACCTTGTTTACTTTTATTCAAACTATTGTCTACAGTTCATTATGGCTCGTATTATTTTACAGAACCAAACGTTTGTCTTCATAACCCTTTATCACATATAATAACTTGCGGGCCTTTCTGAGCATATTTGATTGCGTTAAGCATTAACTAAACTGATCCCAAACTAAAACATAATGATGGACGTGCCACCAAAGCTGCATGCTTTTAAAAAGAGAAGTGCATGCATTAATAATGATCAGCGGTCACACGCCAGGCCTTTGTTTTGGAATCCGTGAACTGATCAAACGCTGATCTTGAATGCAATGTAAGTCGCTCTGAATAAAAGCATCTAGCAAATGCATAAATGTAAACAAACAATTACAGAGGCTTGTTTTCAACTCAGAGTATAATATACAAAAAGTGACTTTGATGAAACGTTTAAAATAATTAAAAGCTACACTATGAGATATAAAGATGAAATTGTAAAAAAGTAAAGTTTTGAGAAATAAAGCTGCAACTTTTATATACAGTTAGAATAAAATAGCATGTATTTATTTTATTTATGAACTCACTCTTAGGAGGAGGCATCCATGGGTAAGAATATTTTTTTTGCTCATGTTAATCATAAGAAGATGAGATGCATTTCTACATATTTCATATGCTACTGTGATAATAATGTTATGCTGCATCCTAAATAATTAAAGTTTTTATTTTTTTAAAGTGTGTGTGTGTGTGTGTGTTTAGCTAATTTATTTAAATTTGAGTTTTAGTCACTTTTGTACTTTTATTTATTTATTAATATTTATTAATATTAAGTTCACATATTTGATTCAATTTCAGATTTAGTTCCCAAGACAACATTTCTAATATATTTTTTTATTATAAGTATATATATATTTTATTTTATTTCAGATTTATTCATCGTATTCAGTCTATTTTCAAAAGCAATATTTATTTTTATTTAGTCATTTAGTTTACATATTTTATTTTATTTCAGATTTATTTCATTTAGTTGCCAAGTCAACATTTCCAATCGATTAAGTTTGTTTTATTCCATTTCACATTTATTTCAAGTAATGAAAATTATTTTACTAGTTTTAATTTTAGTCAAGAATAACAACACTGATTGTCATTTAAAACACGTACCATCCCTAATATTTGTTAACACATGGTTTTATGCAGGTATTAATGACCTCACTGGTCTGAAAATAGCCTGAAGACTTATTTCTGTCTCACTCGTTTTCCTTTTTTAAAGCAGAAAGTTTTGCCAAGCAGGTGGTTCAGCTGACAGTGGAGCGTTTGGATAACATGAAGCCGTTTGGTTGAGTTCCTCTGCTGACGCTTGCACGTTCTGGGTAAGTGCAAAGCTAATTGAAAACACACTCACACCTTACAGCGGCTCTACACACTGAGTAATCGTCCAGTGAAATCAATCACCCAAATATTTATCAAATGCATGAGCGCACAGTGTTCGTCTCAGCCCAGATTCATTAAGGTGTTAGATGTTATATCTCACAGGACGCGCCAAACATCATTGTTTGGGGTTGTGTGCTTGCAAACGCAGACAAAACAGCAGTCTTGTTTAGTTTTCAGACCGAGAACACCTAAACCTCATGGTTAAAGCGGCCTGATGTCATTAATCTATGGTCAATTATGAGAAAAACCATTGATTGACACACCGAGGCGGTCAGTATTCACGCTGTAAAAACTCCCAGGAGTGCTCTAGATTTTCCATAGGCCACGTTCAATCGCTTGTGTAATGCTAAAATAAAGGTGTTGTCGTTTTTCTGTGTGCTTGCAACAAACTTGAGCTCCCAAAAAGCCATTAACTTCGCCTGCAGATTCTCAGTGTCACTGAGAACATTTTCCACATCGATTGACGACATTGGTTTGGCTATTTCTCCAATAAATGCACCATCGAACTTGACCTCCATTCTGCACACAAACCAAAGCCATTTCATGCCACTGCTGGAAATTCCTCCCAGAGAATCTGGCCAACACGCTTAAGATGTTGTTCGTTAGCCTGTTTTCCCCTGATCCTCCGAGTTTTTCTGTTATTGCTTATGTACGACTCTAGCAGCCAGCGTTATTTTCTTCAACAAACAATGTGTTTTTCTTTTCTTCTGAAGAGCACATTTGTTTCAAATGTCACTCGAGGCCATAAAAGCCAAATAATGATGTGCTTGTCATAAATAAAGTTACTGCTAAAACCATCCGTCAAGCAAGAAAGCCCCTTTTACAGTCTGATGTCATGTTGTATTTTCAGACGCGAGAGCGGGCCGGTTCTTTCCGTTGACCTCACGGACGTCATAAAGCGTCACGTAAAGCGAGTGCTTGGGTTTTTGGGAGATGGCCTTCGACAGCCTTTGCTTGTGAACTCTGAATTTTCATGAGTGTGGGATAAATCCCAATAGCCCACACTTCCGTACGCTACGGCTCTGTGTACTCTGGCTTTGGTTGTGAGCTCAGTTCTGGTTATAAGTGGTTTGGACCGGCGCTGTAAGTTATGAGGAGTCACACGTCTCAATAGAGCGTGTTGCGATTAGGTAGGTGAAGACTGGACCCCTTAAAACCCATTGAAGTCGCATTAGAAGCAATTGGCCCTAATGTTTCTGAGAAGACAGAAATAAAGTCTTCCATCTCTCTCTTGTGTGTTGTCTGTGTCTGCCACCTGTTGGGCTTCAGGAAAACATCAGCGCTCATCAAATTTGGTCATTTATTCCCCCCTCACAAACGCCAGCTGTAATAGTAGATCTCTGAGAACTCGAGAGATCAATGGCTCTAATCAGAAGACGTCCATTTGGCGGTTTTAATAATGGTGAGATTATGTTTTTGTGTGCAAACAAAGGTTAGGGTATAGATATCGGACACTTCCGCTCTTCAGTGTGACGATTGACCTCAATATCAGTCAGAAACTCAAGCGTGTCTCATTGCTGCTTTCAAATCAAGCTTTCTTAATGCACATTTTTGGTCTTATGGTCCACGATTCATATTACAAATTGTCAAAATGCAATCACTCTGTCTCCAAAACGATGCAGTCAATTCCTAAAAGAAACTATTGAGATCTTGATGTTCTTTCCTTTGAGATATTAGACTTCAGGCAAAATATTAGACATTAAACTGCTGGGGGGAAAATATGGTGAAAATGGTCAAAACTGGTGCCCCAGCCTGGCCGATCTGGTCTTCACAAGCTCACACATATCTTATTTCTGCTTTTACATCAAAATTTTATTTTCTAAATCCACATTTTTGGTCTTATTGTGCCATTTCATAAATTGCCTTAAACCTCACCTGAATATCTTTGTAAACTTGTGTTGAATATTCATTTTGGAATGGAAATATTGAGCTTTTATTTGTAGACATCATCCTATTTTCACTTATTTCAGTTAATGTCTTAAAACCAGCATGCTAAGCCAGAAGTAGTACTGACAGCGTCATGTAAGCATGACTGAGTGTGCGACAAGTGGAGGAACAAACCAAGTCAGTAATTATGCTGGAATTACTCCAATTCGATCATTCAGTTCAAGCTATTCACTAGGGAAAAAAAATTGATCAAAAGAGGCATTCATTTTCGAATTTCGACATCACTTGTAATGATTTTAAAAAGTATTGGGACATCGGAGCAGCTTTGCGATTCTTTGGATTCAGATTGGGACATCAGAGCAGCTTTGCGATTCTTTTGATTCAGATTGGGACATCGGAGCAGCTTCTCAAATCTTTGGATTCAGATTGGGACATCGGAGCAGCTTTGCGATTCTTTGGATTCAGATTGGGACATCGGAGCAGCTTTGCGATACTTTTGATTCAGATTGGGACATCGGAGCAGCTTTGCGATACTTTTGATTCAGATTGGGACATCGGAGCAGCTTTGCGATTCTTTTGATTCAGATTGGGACATCGGAGCAGCTTCTCAAATCTTTGGATTCAGATTGGGACATCGGAGCAGCTTTGCGATACTTTTGATTCAGATTGGGACATCAGAGCAGCTTTGCAATTCTTTTGATTCAGATTGGGACATCGGAGCAGCATTGCGATTCTTTTGATTCAGATTGAGACATCGGAGCAGCTTTGCGATTCTTTTGATTCAGATTGGGACATCGGAGAAGCTTTGCAATTCTTTTGATTCATATTGGGACATCAGAGCAGCTTCGTGAATCTTTTGATTCAGATCGGGACATCGGAGCAGCTTTGTGAATCTTTTGATTCAGATTGGGACATTGGAGCAGCTTTGCAAATCTTTTGATTCAGATTGGGACATCAGAGCAGCTTCGTGAATCTTTTGATTCAGATCGGGACATCGGAGCAGCTTTGTGAATCTTTTGATTCAGATTGGGACATTGGAGCAGCTTTGTGAATCTTTTGATTCAGATTGGGACATTGGAGAAGCTTTGCAATTCTTTTGATTCATATTGGGACATTGGAGCAGCTTTGCAAATCTTTTGATTCAGATTGGGACATCAGAGAAGCTTTCGCAAATCTTTTGATTCGGAGTAGCTTTGCGAATCTTTTGATTCAGATTGGGACATCGGAGCAGCTTCGTGAATCTTTTGATTCATATCGGGACATCGGAGCAGCTTCGTGAATCTTTTGATTCAGAACGGGACATCGGAGCAGCTTTGTGAATCTTTTGATTCAGATCGGGACATTGGAGCAGCTTTGTGAATCTTTTGATTCAGATCGGGACATTGGAGCAGCTTTGTGATTCTTTTGATTCAAATTGGTGTATCGGAGCTGCTTCACAAATCTTTTCATTCAGATTTGGGACAATGTAGCAGCTTTGCGAGTCTTTTGATTCAGATTGAGACATCGGAGCAGCTTCTCAAATCTTTAGTTTCAGATCAGAACTTTGGTTCAGGCCAAATACCTTGGTTAAACTATGGTAAGTGTATCAAAACCATGGGCAATTTGTGGATACTATGGTTTAACTTTAGTAACTATGTTTTTATTTTTATTTTTTCAGTTTAAGAAAACACATGATGAATATAGAGCAGTTTTCACTGCTTTAGGATTAACAGAGTTTTGTTAGATTCCATGTAGCTCAAGTGGTAGAGCATTGCTTAGCAAGCGTAGAGTTGGGGGTTTGATTCCCCGGGAACACATGATAGTAAATGCATACATTTATTTATGTACTTTTCTAGTTCACTTTGAATTAAGAAAAATAAAAGGTTTAGAGCAAGATTTTTGGGGTCGGAAATCTGACAAAATGTGTCTGTCCAATTTACTTCAGTGTCTGACTTATAATTACATCCACAAGCTTTTGTAAAGTCATTAATCTGTTGTTTGACCTCTTCATATTTAAGAAGAGAACTATAGTTTCCAAAGTTGGACATCACTAATGATTTTCAAGGGTGTAGAATTTAGTATAGACACTTTGACATGATCAGCGGCTACTAAATTGTCCACAGCAATTATTTTGATCAAGCAAATAAATATCTGTTGTTTGCCATTATACTGTATCCAAACCTATACCCTTGTAAAAAAAAAAAAGAAAAGAAAATCGTCCTAATTATTCATCAGAATGCCCAAAATTATTAACATGTAATCACTTCATCTCTAATTGTTATTTCGGAAATGCGTCACATTACAGAAATGACGTGTTGTGAAACCACATTTCATCTGTTGTGCATTATTTCCAGTGATCAATTGCATAACTGTCGGGTTTCTGTTCGAGTGACGTCTCTGTGCATGTAAAGCCGTGCATTTGCATACATTTTGATGTGTTTTGGCTAAGCGTTTTCGTTTGACATAATGACAAACAATGGCAGCAGGGGAAACTCCCCCAACATATTCATTAAAAGAACTCACATATATCTTAAAACATATGTTTCAGTGAGGGACAGGGGATGCCGGCCAAGAAAATGAAGCGGGGGGAGTGCGTTTGTGTGTGTGTGTGCATTTGATACAGCCCCATCTACTGCCTGTCCCAAAGCTGGGCCTCGTTCCAGATGGACTCTTCCGGTCTCAAGATCCAGAGATCTTCCCTTCCCCATGGGTTTTAACCACCACCCCACCAAAGCACAGTCCTCAACACACATGTCACATGGACACACACTCACACATGCATGCAGCCCAAGGCCGATGTGTTGCACTCCAGCGGTGGCTGTGGGTGGCATGGAGGATGGATGGGGCATTTCTCTGGGCTTTATTCTGCATGGGCCCATGCCATGTTTCAGAAGCATTTTACAAACAGACACTTATGCATACAATAGCATTTTGAGAAGCTAACAATGTAAAACTGTATTGTACATTCAAATTCAAAGAATACAAAAACTTAATGATATTTTTAATTTTGTATATATTGTTGGTCTGTTCTTTTGAAATGTTTTGAGAATCAGTCTTAGCTAATTTACATTATATATATATATATATATATATATATATATATATATATATATATATATATATATATATATATATATTTTTTTTATATAAAATATTTATATATAAAAGTATATTTGTAAATATATTATTACAAATATTATATATATTAAAATGTCATTCTAAAACATGTTTATCTTAAAATGTATGTTAAAATTGAATGTTCTAAAAATATATGTAATTTATTAGTATGACTGTATAAAACAGTTAAGGAAAGGAATGAGTGAAAATGTCCCATGTTTGTTTATAGTTTAACATTGCATTTCTGAAAACATTTCCATACCCATTTTTTTCCCAAAACAGTTATATTTTTAATTTAGCAAAAATGAAAATGTCTATATTCATTGATTTATTTAACTTTTCCATCATTTTGGATGCTTTTCTTGTTACTGAGCTCAGCGCAGTGCATTGTGGGATTGTCTTTTCTCCGTCAACCTAAAAAGCTTCCTTACTCTGGCCGAAATGAGGATCTTAGGAGAATTACTGGAACTGCTCACTAGGCTTTTAAGTCTCATAAAGTCTCATATTGTGCTTTTCTTTGTCGTATAATGCCATTTTCTATCGCATATCGCTCCTCTCTTCATGCATGAATGATTTCGAGGCAGTTTTTCAGTCTTCAAAGCATGCATTGTGACGTCGCAGCCTCCATCTGAGGGGTGAACCTCAGTCGACACACAGAAGAGGAATGTTAAACCATGATAAATGATTCCCTCACTGTTCCATTGTCTTTGTAAAGCCGCTCGGTGGCGGCTGCTCTCGACCGCAGCGGTCATGAGCGAGCTACGACTGAGACTCGTCTCTCCATCTGCTGAAATGAGCTCGGGCCCCCGCTCTAGTCCCCTGACGTTGAGGAAAGACAGTCTCGGTTCAGCAGCCGAGTGCTAAAAGGGATGCGGTCATAAACGGCTCCATTCACCCGGTCCCTCCGAGCGCTGCGACCAAGTTTCCACTGCTGAGGAGCGAACAGCACTTAGTTCGATCTATCAATGCATGGCATGACCGTAGCGAGTCGAACAAGAGGATTGTGGGAATGATTGGCTTTCGCTGGCGTGTGTTCAGGTCTTAAATTGACCAGTACGCAAAAACCAACGGCCTTTCATTTCTGAAGTCGGCTGAGCCAAGTTACATGGAAAGTTTGAATTACTAATGATTTGAATCAACCCGAGCAAATTATGGTCAAATTATAAGCCTGTGAAATAATTGAATTACTCATTTTTACCGGAGCACCTAATTCTATATGGGGACTTTCTGAGTTTCATGCATATTTTAACCAGAGATGGGAAGGTTATTCTAAAAATGTACTGTATTCTACTACAAGGCTGGAAGATGAAAAATAATCTTAATATTTTTCAGCCTTTAAGATATTATACTGTATATATATTCCAGTATTTTTGTATTTGCACTGAAATAACTCTTAAGGGAGAGGTTTAAAAAAATAATTTCAACCAAACAAGTGAAATAGCCTACTGTAGAAATTTACACTAACTGAAACCATTTTCCTTTACTAACATCAGTATTTAATGATAAATAACAACATTTTGCTACATATATTTGAATAAAGATCTTAAAATATGCAAGAAGGCACATGCAAAGTTCTATGAACATTTGGGATAATGCAATTTAACCACAATAATCCACAAATAATCCACATCACTTGTCTTTTTATCAGCTGTTTGGACTCTCATTCTGACCGCACCCATTCACTTCCATTAGTGAGCAAGTGATGGAATGTGAATACATTTTTCAGCAAACTTTCATTTTTTGGTGCACTGTTCCTTTAAGCAGCCATTCACTTAATAGTAGACAGTAGACTTAGACCAAAAAAAAAAAAAAAGGAGTAGAAATCTTTAAAAAAAAATGTTTTTAATGACACAGTCGGTGATACAATACATTAAGCAATGCAAAGTGTGTCTACACAAGCATACAATCAGTGTCGAGTCGCCAACTCCATATACATTTGTCTTTCTTTCAGCCCTATGAAGGATGAGCTCGCATCAATTCACAGAAACACCTTCAGTTCGACTCCCAAAGTCAGCTGAAGAGGAAACCAGTGGGGAATAAGTAAAAACATGCTTTTACATTCTACAATTAAAATCAGAGCAGCAAATGATGTTTATTCCACCAAAAACACGGTGGCGTCTAAGGCACGGCATCATGCATCTTTCTTGTCTGTCCTGGTGTAACATATTTCTCTTGTAAATCTTTAGTTGGACAAAAGCTTTTAGTCATTTTAGGTGTCTATTTAGAAATTATCTCATGCAATTAATTGCATTAACAGGAATAGATAATCTAGAAATTGAAATACTCATATTCACTTTAATGTCATTGCATAGATTCATCTAAACATCTTGTTTTACGTTGCATAGAAGAAAGTCAGTCAAGTGGACGACATGATGGTGAGTAAATGATGACAGATTATTTTATTATTATTATTGCTACATTAACTGTAGTTGCACTGAAAGAAAATCTGATTATATCTTCAATATAAGTGAATTTTCTCGTACTTTTTTACTAAATCTGCTAGTGCAGTATGACAATGCATGAATTATATTGATGAGACAAACTTTGAAAACACGTCTTAAAAATATCTTAAGCTCATTTTACAGATCTGAAGTTATTCAAACTGGAGAATTCACATTTCTATAGTCATTCAGAAAGCTTGCTAATGACGATGTTTTTGTGATTTCATAAATGGACACCAAAAATGTATAGAAAGAAAGGTTAATGTTGATGTCTCTAAAACCAAAACTCTGACACGTAGATGTGAACGTTGATGATGTTTCGGTGAGAAACGACTCCGTTTGTGACGTAGTTCATGGCCAGCTTTAGTACGGTGCTCACAGGACCAACCAGCGGCTTCACCTGTCTCACTACACCTGTAGACAACAAAATACAATCAGAAAAAGGGGTTATACACTTACACCACACCTAAACGTGGTCCAAATCTGTTTTTCCCATCATATGAGGTGACAAACATCAGTTTTTAGTATGAAAGCATGCAAAAATCACATTGAATCTGACATTTTAATTTCCAGGCTAAGCTACTGTAATCGAATTCAACTGGATAAATAACGTGTTTTTTTCTCTCTTCTCTCTAAATAGGAGGAATGTTTGCCTTACAAATAAAATTCAGAAACATAGTTAATCTCATGAGGAATTCAAAACTATTTTCATGCATATTTAGAAATGCCGTTTTTGTACACATAAAGGTCCACCCTAAACCTGGCCGTCAACTGGATTTGTATGAAAATATGAGTTTGTATGAGATTGTACAAATTTATAAGAATTAGCCATCAATTTTCCAAATCATTAAATAGTTTTGAATCGAGAGTGTATCGATGTCAACCGTGAAAAGTGAAAGTATTTGAGCGCAAATGCTAGTTGCATCCACTTGACGTCATGCAAACAAAAAGAAAAGTTTACTTTGCAAGTTGTGGTATTGCAAACATTAAATATTTTTAAAGATAGGAAAAATATGTTATTTTTTTGTCTATTTTGGGTTGTGCTTATCAGGGGTGCGTTTCCCAAAAGCATAGTTGCTAACCTGTTGGCAATGGGAAATTGTGTTGCAAACTTAGTTAGCAACTATGCTTTTGGGAAATGCACCCCAGGTTGGTTTTAAGCAAGAAATTGTAAACCTTATGAGCAAACATAAATATTTTACAAAGTGGAAATTTTGTATACATTCCTACAATGTAATTTGGTAAAGGGCAATTTTTAGGAAATAGCATGAAGGTCCACTCCTAAACATAACTATCAGTGGGGCATAAGCAAATCATACGAAAATGTACAAATGAGAATGTATGAATTTATTCGTTTATGAGTTTCATTAAACTCATAAACCCCCTGCAGTTTCTTCACGAACCCCAGTTTGGAAAACTTTGACATAATGTTTAATGTACGTCATGTTGTTGATAACAAATGTAATATATTTTACAGTATTACTCTTTGTATTTTTATCAATATTGTACAAGATTATCCTGTTTAAATCCATGTGAAAAATGAGATAATGTAAAAAAAAGTAATGTAAAAGTAGTTTGATTATATAACCTAAAATGTGTAAAAAATGTGTACGGATTATGTTACTGACTAGAATTTTTTGACATATAATTGGGAATCAGTAATGGATAACAATTTGTAAGTAATCTACCCAGCTCTGGTGGTGCAATAGCATTAGCATGAACTTATATGTCTTTTCAATTCCGACCTGGGTCACTTTTGTACATGGAAATTGGTTAAATATCAGTTTTTCATTCATGTGAGGTTGTGCCCCACAAATAAAGTTTATAAGTTTAGAAATTTCAGTTTGCAGTTGACTTGATAGAAGCATTGCAAGTGACGCTAAAGCAAACATTAGCATGAACTCTCTTTTCTCTTTCAGAACAACTACTATAATGGTGGAGCAAGTTTGCACAGACATTACAAAGAAATCTGAGTACAGTAACCTAAAAACACAAGCTAAACTATGCACTGCATTGGCCAAGCGTTAACATCTGCATTTGCGTACTCATGTCTGTCCTTAGTTAATGTTTTGGCCTCAAAGCACGCTCTGAAGTTTAAAATTATGGATCTTTCGTCATTTATAGAGACAAAACATTGTCATAATTATGTCTGGGCCACTAATAAGTGGCGGGAACATAACAGACACAAAGTTTATGAAAATAAGAATAATTCATGGCCATTATACAGCGACTTTGCTATAAGACAGCGAGCTAAATGATGGATGCAACACTTATTGTTACAGAAAAAAACAAGAAAATCTGCAAGACATCCTTCGTTATAGGCCTGGCAGGAAAAACGCTGGAAAATCTTCTGAAAGTGAATAAATTAAGGAGCTTCCTTGCAATGGTCTCAGGTAAGTTTTATGACATATGTTAAAGGGTTAGTTCAGCCAAAAATGAAAATTAATCCATAAATTACTGAAATTAAATTACTTCTGAGAGGCGCATGTGAAAAACTGACCTAATACATTATGCTCCCGAAACTGCTTAGGTTTTACAACAGTGAGCGCAAGCTAGATTAATTTTATTATTGTGTTTTGAATATGGATATCTTTATGACAAAAACACATTGATTTGCTACAGAAGGCCTTTGTTCACCCGTCGGTGCCGACACTTTTTCTTTTTAATGGATGCTCTTTTTATTAAACCTCTCTTGGACCGATGCAGTACAACACAAGCTTTGCATCAAACAGCTCGAAAGATCGAAGACAATTTTTAAAATAACTCTGACTGGATTTGTATGAAAGAAGAAAGTCATACACACTTAGGATGACTTCAGGGTGAGGTATTTATTGGCTTATTTTCATCAACTAAATCTTGAATTTTAATAAACATACATGCGTATATAATAAAAAGTGATCATTGTTTTCTTATGGGCCCTAATTAGCCATGTACTGCCTAAAAACACAAAACAGCACTATAAATTAAAATAATACAATTATTATTAGTATTGAATGATTTGTAAATTACATTTATTAGGTTACATTTTATAAAACATTTGTAATTAGTTTGTAAAAGCTGTCTTTACGCAAATTTGGGGTGTGTTTTATGATCTATTTACAAGGTTTTGACCTGTAGTTGTCACTATTGTACGATGTTTCAAGCGCTTCAAAACAGTGAACAATTTGCGAAGCAATAGATTGAGAATTACGAAAATATTTGTTTAATGCTTTTAAAATAACAAGCTGTGCACGCTTTTTTTATCACAGTAAATATAATAACAGGAATAGTTCAACTAAAAATTATAGTATTTATGATTTTTTTTAACTTGCCACGTCATAATTGATCATGTGATGCACAGAAACCGATATTAATGGCATTTTGCGTTAATGTCATCATGCGCTAAATAATTAGCTTAACCAGAGGGGTGAATTGTAAGCAAGCAACAGATATCATTTTAGTTAATTTGACTTCAGAAGACTCCTAATTCCATAGAGGAGTCATATCTAGGTTTATAATATTTTTTTATGATGTTTTTGTTCTTTTTGCAGGATTATATATTGCTATCTACTTACTACTATAGAAATCAGAAGCTCAGACGTGATGTAAAGGTGAGTAAATATACAAATATAAATTTTTGGTTAAATATGCACAGTGATTTTGATATATCCAAGAAACATTTAATATGCAATTTAATGTTATTTAGCATAATCAAATATTAATCATAAAAATAGATTTACTTACTCCTGAGAAGATGGACACCAAGTTCATTTAAGGGGGTAAAATGTTCCTATTAAATATTTTGGTTGGCAAAGTTGGACCAGGTTTTGATTTCAGAGTTTAAAGGCATCATAAAGAGCAAATCACACACACACACAGACACACACACACACCTCTTGGTCAAGAGAAAGAGAAAGGTGGTGTTAGCAGTCCTGGCTATAGAATGTAAAAACAAACAAACAAACAAACAAAAACTTCTGGTATTCCACAATAAGACAATAAGCATTGCAGTTTTATTCTTAATGCAATGCATTTACTATATTTTGTTTCAATACTATTTATTCTTTAATATTTTGCATTTTGAGCGGATTTCGGTACTAGACAATATTCACATCTGAATTATTCAACATTTATTTCTATTTAAACTAATAAAATAGAGAAAAAAATATTTATATTATTTTCAGTTAATACAGTGTTTCAGTGCTTCTTTCCCAATTTGACAAATTTAGCATTCTGTAATGTGATGAAATGACAATCAATCAAATAATTTGTTTTTTCATTATAAAAAGATGGAAGGACACTTTTAGAAGCAGAATGATTTAATTAAATTTGGTTTTGCATTTTGACATGTATTTAGACATCATAAAATGTAATATGTTATAATGTTATTTATGTCCCATGGAGCACTAAACCAGTCTTAAGTCTCTGGGGTATATTTTTAGCAACAGGCAAAAATACATTGTATGGGTCAAAATTATAAATGTTTCTTTTATGAAAAAAATCAATAGGATATTAGGTAAAGATCATGTAAATTTCCTGCCATAAATATATAAAAACTTAATTTTTTATAAGTAATATGAATATCTAAGAACTTCATTTGGACGACTTTAAAGATGATTTTCTCAATATTTATATTTTTTTGCACCCTCAGATTCCAGATTTTCAATTTTTTTTGACAGTTGTACAATGTCCTCCTAACAAACCATAAATCAATTAAAATATTATTTATTCAACTTTCAGATGATGTATAAATCTCAATTTAGAAAAATGTACACATAAGGTCCAGGGTCACATACAGCTAATTTGTAGATTGTGTTGTATTTTGTAATATTTATATTTCTAAAAGTGTATTTTATTTCTCATGGGGGTCATTTTTGACAACAACGTTTGACATTATTTGCTTAAAACCATTTACCAATTTTTAATCATCCCCAGGATTTTTCCTTGTGTTCATTTGGCTAGTGCCACCATTGTCACCAAATTTTGTTCAATTCCGATGAAGTAAATAATTTTTTTTTTTTATGTAAAATAGTTTTGTCTAAAATAACCGAAGACCACTAGAGGGTTAAGCTAGAAACAAATTCTACGCAAATGTGCATAATTAACATCCGTTCTTGATTTATGGTGGCCTAACATTAGGAATGCACTAAATATAATAAAAAATAATAAAAAATAATATAATGATAATAGCAAAAAATAAAAATGCTCTTTCGGTGTTCAGATCGAATAAAAAAGACAGAATAAATTGTTCCGAACAATGCCATTTTTTGTGACAAGATCAAAGTTGCACACTCTTTATAATACAGCAAAATTGTCAGCAGTGTGGAAGCACTTAAAACTGTCCAAGAAAAATGTAAAAATCATTACAAGCACTGGCAGCGAGAGACTTTTTATTACTGCATCGCATGTCTTCATTGAGAAGTGGTGGTTGTTGCTGGTTACTGAAATCGCAAAATGGCCTTAAACAATTAGTAAATAAACTGCAGAATGTTATGTTTTCTAATACATGCACAAATTGCATGTCTTATCGTCTTTTTACCCAGCTTTCAAAGTCCAAAGCACGAGGAAAATCTGCGCTGAAACAGTGTTACTTGTCAGCTGCTCAGTAATATTTTTATGAATTTTTATAAGGCATGGATGTAACAATGTGATGCATGCAACCAACATCTTCCCAGAGTTTTTATAAGAATCAATCCTAAATCTGCTGTTGTCAACAAAAAGAAGCACTGAGGTCTTTAGTGCTTCTTTTCTATCAAAATAAAAGACTGCAATTATTTGTAGTTATAAATGCAAAAATATTACAGTAATATTGTAAATTATTATTATTACGATTTAAAATAAGTGTTTTGTATGTTATTATATGCTATTTATTCTTATTATCAAAGCTGAATATTTTTAGCATCATTACTCTGGTCTTAGGTGTCACATGATCCTTTTTGTCTTTGTCCAATCACCCGCCAGATTCAGGAAGAGGGTGTCAAAATGACCAAAATATTTTTATTTTACTGCCTTTTTAACTTTAAGTTAAATTGTGCTTAGTTGGTATAATATCTGCTAGAATATTAAAACATTATATAAAAATATATATAAATATTGTTTTTTAATTGTTTTTTCTTTTGTTTGAAAAAGACAAATCAGTAAAAAGTCAATTGTAGCAAAAATTTGCAAAATACACTTTGAAAAAATACGAAAAATTGATTCGTTAACCGGAATTTGGCCTTTGTTCCAGTGTGTTTTTTTTTTATTTTATTTTAAAATAAAATATTTAAAATTATTTTTTCAGTTTTGGCTTTGGCCAAGAATTTTCATTTTGGTGGATCCCTACTAAACACAATGACATTTTTCAAAAAGAAAACTGACCATAGAAGAAGAAGTTAATTTATGTTAAGCCATAAAGGTTTACATTAAGAGCTGATATCTACCTTGTTTTTAATGTGTGAGAGCTGCAGATTTTAAACTTGAATGCGCAAGGCTTCTGGCGTCATTCGCTTCCAGTTATTTTAGCTTTACAAGAACAGCACATTATTATTGCAAACTTGTATATGTTATTATATTATTTAATTTAATATCGTAACTGTAAACTGGTCTTCTAGTTCTTCTAGTTCTTCTTATTCTGATGCATTTCAAATCAAGTTTGCTAGAAGCAAATCAACTTATAGAAAGTTTACAAAGTGTTTCAGGAAGTTTAAAATCACCCAGCATTGTTTTGTTTAGACCAAAATGCTGAATGTGTCTGCGGTGGCTTTCCAAACCATGAAGCTGCGCAAATGCATTCCCACGCTCATTTCGAAATGCCATTGAAGAGCATCAAGACTGCAAATAGCTTTAGTTAAGTGCATGTTAGCCGTGTACACACTTGTTGCCACAAAACAAATCGAGTTGATGCCAACAGCCATTCGTTATCCTCAATGGCTACGTGGGTTGTGATATTAAAGGTTTACATGTAAACAGTGCAATTTCTGGTTTTCTGGTCACTCCAGCTCTGAGAGGAAATGTATGACAGGATCCAAAATGGGCAGGTTTAACACTAGGGACAAATGCGAGGAATGAGTTGCTCGACCACAATATTGGATAATGACATGCTAGCTGATGGGTTATGCAGGAAAGGGCAACGGTGTCGGCCCACATAGCCAAAATGCCAAGGTTTATCTGCGCCGGTGAACTCACCCCCAACATCGCACCGCACGAGTGCAGCTGCGTTACTCGAATTGCCCTAAACAACTGGAAAGAGGACATGACTTTTACTTGCTCTCTTTGAAAGACCTCATGTGTGGTTTGGTGTCTCAAGCTCAATTAGCAATGAATCATCGCGGTCATCTCGTCGGACTTAAGCTGGAATGTTTGTTCCATTGAAAACTCAACCACAATGTCATGTTTTACGATTGACCGCTTGTATTCTTTATCGCTGAAACTTGAAGTGCAGTTTTTTTGTTGTTAAACTCTGCTGGTGTGATATTTAGCACGGGAATTTACTTGAAGTACTTCCAACTCAGAACTAGTCATTATGAGGTGCTCAAGGCTGCCACCTACAGGTCATGGTTGGCTAGTACACTTTTACATTGCTTGCAATCACATATTGTTGATGTATAGTTAAAATGATTAAATATTATAATTTAGTATAGGGACCGATTATCACTATTAATTAGTGCAGTTGGTAGTAACGACTACCTTACTAACTATTAATGAGCAGCCAATTAGGAGTTTATTAAGGCAAAAGTAACAGGTAATTGTTTGTTAATAGCAAGAATTGGTACTTTAAAAAAAAAAAAAAAAAGTGTGACCTTTTATATACATTTTTAAAATGTTTGGTGACAGTTTGGCCTATTACGGTTTAACATTTTTGGTGAATAAATTATGTGGCTAAACTAACTAAGTTTAAAAGACATTGGAGTAGTTTTACATAACACGGCAAATTAGCGCGAGAGTGCAACTCCAAAAACGATGGGAGGGGAAACTTCTTCAGGTGATTTACTAACAATGCACAAATTAAAGAACGTAGACGCAACATCTCATTTACATATCGACCAACGCAATAAACCAAGCACATCGCAAATTAGTGTCGTCGCAAATAAAGAATAAAGAAATAAAGAAGCCGCGGTACATTGAAAAGAAAAAAGGTTTTCTAGAAGTTTTGCTAGAGCTGGTATTGCGTGAATCCTAGTTGAGGTTTCAAAGTTGGCTTTTATTTCCTGAAGCGAATGAAAAATAACAAGGCTTAGCCAACGATGTGTTCAGATAATGTTTTCTGGCATTCAAAATAATATGTGTGGAGAAAATCCTCTCACTTCTATCACGCGCTCTCTGTTCTCAGTTCCTCCAGCAACAATAATTGCAGTAATTTCTAGTGCAAGATAGTTTAATACATGCTTTTTGGGTGTTAAATAATGGCACAAATGGCAGTAATTTGATGTGTGCAAATATTAGTAAAACACGTTGCTTGATTAACTTTTGAGACTCAAAGGGGAACTCCATGAAAAATGCATATTCAGTAAGGTCAGGAACAAAAATAACTGTGCATAAAAATAAGTGCGCGTCTTTAGTAAAACCTGACAGTACAATTTTAACCAAGTTTCGAACTACGAGGGATCTCTGTTCCTCTTAATAAGACATGGGCTCCCCTGAAAACATGATTTGTGAAATTGCAAAATGTAAAATTGCATAAATTAAACCTAATTAACTTCAATAAAGAAAATTATAGTTGATATTCTTGTCATGAGCATCAAGGTGTGGCATTGTTTTATTTTTAGATTATATATATATATATATAATTTTTATTAGTTATATGTTAAGGGTTTGGATTATGGTTTATTTAAAGTCAGTGTTATTTGAAGATGAAATATTTTGTGCCACACACACACACACACACACCTATTTGTATTTATTCTTGTGTTTTTACTTAAGCTTTTGATTTCGGATTATTAGTTTAACTTTAAGATTTTTTGCACTTTATTTATATATTTCTTTATTAATTTTTTGTTAATGGTTTTATTATATTTTGTAGTTTTTAATCAGATTTAACTAGTAAAAAGTTTTCAAACACGTTTGTTTTTATACAAAATGTAAAATTACTTTTATATTCAGAACAGTAAATTGTTAATATCTTGTCATATTCATTGATGTTATTCATCACTAAATGACACATAATTTCAGTCAAAAAAAATTAACATAGACCAAACATTTTCAGAATACATATTAAATTATAAATCTTAATTAAAATATTAATCAACAACGTGTGCAAGTAAAATATTAAAAAGTGTAGTAACACATTTCCCCATTGTAGACTGAAGTAGGCCTAGTTTATATCCCTCTTTCTACTTTTTGAAGGGTTTTGATTGTATGTTTAATGTAAAGTGTGTGATTTCTGTGCTAATAGTAAAAAGGTAAAACAAGCTTTCAAACGACTTTCCTATTCCACAGATGTCAACTGAACTCAAAACAGCCAAAAAGCGATTTAACCAATGTTTTAGCGAACTTGCATTACAGTCTATGATTTCCAGATCACACATTACGGAAGCACATAAGTTGTGAATGCGGTTTGATGTTGACTTTAAGTCATTAGCAGCCCTGTTCTCTTGTATAACTCCTGGCGTAGCGTCTTGGATGTGTCTGAGCGTGTGATGGATCAGCGCTGATGGATGAGCAGGTCTCTGGCTGCGCTGTCAGTGAGTGAAGAGTGTCTGCGGGGGCTGCAGACCACCACAGTCGAGAGAAAACGCCTTCATTTTCCTCAGCCGGGGCGTCTTCGTGGCTCATTGTGTGGTTAATGCCGTGCCATTTTGTGATGTACTCTCTGATATGTTGTTACCCAGAGGCCGATGTGTTAGACGCTCTTCTTTGGCTTGAGTGTGTGGCGGCTAAACGTCCTGTTGTTATTTTCTGCTTTCAGATTAGATAAAGAGTCCTCTGAAGACTTCCTCGGGCGTAAGCCGATCCTCGCAGTGCGTGAAATGGATAAAATAGCGAACAGCATGTCATATATTCAATGCAGACCTCTAAAAGGGTCAAAATGAGTCAGAAAACCATTTTTCGTAGGCCATACAGAGGGCATCATTTATGAAACACAAGCAGAACGAATTGGTGAAAGTCATTCAGAAGTCCGTTCTTCGTTTTCCTCAGTCGAATGTGATTTTTCATGTAAGAACTGTATTATGAATGATTTGTAGAAAAAAAATATTCATAGGCATTTTATATAAACCATTTGTTCTTAGTTGCGTTTAATTTAGGGAAATAAATGAACTTACAAATTACTTTCAAAAATATAATCACACTGGAACAGCCCCATATGACCCAAAATGATAAAGAAAGGCAAAATATACTATAATTGTTTTAAACATATTTTTTAAAGAAAATTATTAAAATAAATGTGCGTGCTAAAAAAAAAAAAAAAACGTATTTAGTTTTTAACCTTTAAAACAGCAAGAAAAATGGTCGAACTATTTACAGTTGTTGCATTTAATTACATATAATTTTTGAGAATATTTATATATTCATATTTTATAATACATTTATAATACATTTATATAAAAATATATTTTAATATGCCTTAGAATTTATTTGCTACACTGTTCTATTTCATTCTAGCATTTAATAATTTTTTCCCCATTTAATTAAATATATAAAATACAATTTTGCATGTATATTTTAGACAATATTTATATAATTTGATTTTTTAAAACATTAATATTAATATATTTCATAATATGTATTTTCCTATTGTATACTTTTGTATATCATAGTTGCATTTAATAAAATTTGCATTTAAAATTAAATTAATTACTGTATTTATTTAAATATATTTTAGACAATATTTATATATTCAGATTTTTAAAATGCATTTGTATAAGTTTATAATATATATATATATATATATATATATATATATATATATATATATATATATATATATATATATATTTTTTTTTTTTTTTTGCTATACCATTGTTTTTATTATAAAAATAATGAAAAAAAATATATATTTATTACATTTTGCTTTGTCATATGGGATGTCCTGGCAGAATAAAGCAATATTTATTTATTTAATTTATATATTTAATTTTAAATAGTTATAAATAAATGCCTTTTGCTTGCACAAATGTAGTTATACCAGTGCTACCAACTGACTGACCAATATAAATCATTTTAACCATTATTCTTCAGTAATGTTACAGTAGCTGTAATATGCATATCAGTGCTCATGCAATAATCAATCTCCTAAAATATCCTCTCTCACATGTGCAGCATTCAGAAGTCTGATTCATTCAGTGAATCAGTGTCTTTCAGAAACATAGAAATAGTCCAATTATTCTAAATTAACCCTTTAAACATGCATATACCTTCTAAAAGTGTCACATTTTGATCGCAGGAGAGTGATGAACAGCATCATTTACCTAAAAAAATAAAGTTGCCACGTATAAACTCAAACAAATCTTTTTTCACCATGAAACGATTCACTAAAATAACTCAAACTTAGCTTCCCCTCTATACAGCTAATGCAAAGGGAAGCCTCGTCCCTCCACGGCTTCTGCATTTCTGACACGCTTCACTAAAATTCCTCCGGTCTGTGTGAAGGACAGTAGCTGTAGCCAGCGTCACATACCTGATCACAGACAGCATGTCTCTGCCGTCGCCTCCGTTTGTAACGTTAACTTCCCTGCGCTCAAATATTGCATCACTTGGAGCGGCCGCTGACCACAGGTGCATATCCCTACCAGATGTTTCCACCGACTGGAATTTTTATCCTGCCTTTTTTTTGTACCCGGCCCGAGGTGGAGCCAAACTGCGAGCCGCTCAAGGGAAGATGCCACGGCGTTTGATTTCCCACCGTCCGCTCCCGCCGATGTCGGTACATTCCCCATGCTCGTGGTAGTCCAGGAAGTCACCACAGTTTTGGGCTATTCCAGGCCTGCATTTCTGATATCCAGACGTCATTGGTGTCCCGTGCCAGGGATTCATCCTCGGCGAGGAGCTCGTGTCAACAAGGAGAGCGTTGATGCAACAGACTGGACCTCCTTTCCCAGCCGCTCGGACCACACACACACACTTTTTGCATCCAGTGCCACAAATAAAATGTGGAAATTACACACGAGAAAGTGTTTCCCAGACTGTCCAGCTCATAGCAGGGTTTCTGTGGGTCTTATAAAGTCTTAATTCACCCTTCCACAAATTAAGGCCTTAAATCAGAGGCATAGTCAGGGCATTAAATGATGCATGCACTGCAAAAAAAGAAAATCTTATGCAGTATTTTAGATTTGTTTTACAATACAAATATATAAACATCCTTAAATCAAGATACATTTACTTGAGATTCAAATTGAACATTTAAAGTCTTATGTTTAACCCTAAACATTGTGCTATTTTATATAAAATGGATTAATGTAGTGTACATTCTAATTCAGTAATGTTTTTATTTATTTTATGGCATAAGATTTTGTTACTTTGACATCAGCTACTGAAGTTTGTTATTTTATTTTAATTTTGTTGTTTATATTTATTTATTACCTGTTTTTAAACGTAGACCCTAAAAATGACATTTTCAACTTAAACTGTGGAAAATCCTGAATATTTAGAGACTTACGTGTGGTCTGTTTTAAAAAAAAAACACTTGGCAGATTAGTGCTGAAATGAAAAAATAGAAAAGTAAAAAAAAATAATAATAACTATTGTAGTTTAAGTTAAAAAAAATTCAAAAAATAAAATTTTAAAATTGTATGTGTAACATATATTTTCCACAACATGTTTTAATCTAAAACCATGATAAAACCAAATCCACAAATCACAAACAAGTTCCAAATTTGAGGATGATATCTCAAAAAATTAGCTTTCAGTAAGATTTTGTTTGTGTGCAGTACCAAATGTTTAAATTTTTTGACCATAAGGAGTACGTGTGTGACTTTTTTTTTTTTTCAGTACTATGAAATCTTTTCGAATCATGTCCATGATTTTTGTCTGTGTGTGTATGTGTGTGTGTGTGTGTGTTTACATCTTACCAAGATTCATACCATGGCAAAATAAAAAATTCGGAAAATTCAAAATGTTTTCGTAAAAAAAATTATTCGTAAAAAAAAAAATTACCTTTGACTATAGGGTATGGAAACTTAATTTCCTTTTGAATTAAGAGCCTATTGGCTGATATTTGTTCTGTTTTAACCATAAACATCATTTTGATCAATTTGTCATAAAACAAGACCCATTTTATGTAATTTTGTTTCGCAAGTAAATTTATCTTGATTTATGAATCTTTAGACATTTTCACTGAAAAAAAAGACAAAAATGCTGACGGAGAACATTACTTTTTTTGCAGTGTGATCATTGAAAAAGTAATGGAGATTTGTTTGAAGTATTTTTTTACTTTGGAGCAGCGCTAATACAAGACATTTACATATATAGACCATACCGATGTATTCCAGTCAATTGTTTTTACTTGGTCTTAAAAAGGATTTAATTCAGCTTCATAAAACCTGCAGAAACCCTGTCAAAGACTCTCTTCTCTTCTTGAAATGTTGACTTAGTCAGCCTACCTGGAGCGGCGCTAAAAACAAACACGGCTGCTGTTCGGATGCTTTCAGGTGGTCACCATAGACACGATTGTGTTTTCACTCACTCGTGACCGCTGCACAAACGTGTGGATGACAGAAACGGACATTACAAGTCCAAGACAAATGCCAGGGACTGGGAGTTTCAAGCCTTCTGAAGAAGCTCCAGAGAAGTTTCTTTATTTGTCTGTTTATAGTAACTAAAAAGGAATGCATTTTTTTTTTTTATGTTAATACTGCTCGCTTATAAATGTGCTTTGATAAAACAAGGAGCATCAGGTTCATGATGTTTCGACAGTGTAATTTCAAATATTTAGTGTGCAGATGTTTAGAATTTTTAACTTTATTTGAAATGAGAATTGTTTTTAAAACTATAAATAATTAAACAGAAACGTTAAGGTCTTTCTGTAGGTTGCGGCCAAAATAAAACTTGAAAATTATTTGTAAAAAAAAAAAAAAAAAAAACTTTTACTCTTATACAGTAAAACATAATAATCATTATTGTTGTTGATGTATTTTATTATTTTGATTATAAATTGTATTATTTTTATTTTAACCGTTATTAATGTTTAGTAATAGTACTAGTAGTAAAAAATTACATTATACTGTGAAAATGTTGTAATTTGATATTTTATCATTACTTTATTTTTTTATGGTTTTAAATTGATCATTAATATTAGCAGTATTATTGTTTTTTAT